>NW_021147174.1:0-20072 GCF_002837175.3 Physeter macrocephalus
CTGAAACCCTAATACTCTCCCTAACTAAGGCCCTGACGAATCCTAACTAAGGCCTTGACACTATCTTTCACGAAGGCGCAGAATCTGTCCCTAACATGGGCCCTGCTGCAATTAATAAGGCCCAGAATCTGTCCCTAACATGGGCCCTGCTACAATCAGTAAGGCCCACAATCTGTCCCTAACACGGGCCCTGCTGCAATCAATAACTAAAATCCAGGCACTATCCTGAGCTAATATCCTGACACATTTCTATCCACGGTCCTGACACTGTCCCAAAGAAAGCCTTAACGCTGTCCTTAAGTGAAGACCTGAGGCTGTGCCTAACTCAGGCCCTGAAGCTTTCCCTAACCGAGGCCTTGATTCTGTTACTAACTCAGGCCCTGCTCATGTCTTTAACTATGACCCGAATGTTGACACAACAAAAACCCTGATGCTGCTCCGACATCATGCCCTGACAGTGTCTCCAACTAGGGGCCTAACTCTGGTCCTCTTCAGGCCCTGTTGCTCGCCCTAAGTCTGGCCCTAATGCTGCTCCTATGTAAGGCCCTGAGGTTCTCAGTCACTAAGGTCTTGACACTATCCCTAAGTTATTTGCTGACACAATCCCTAGACTTTACCCTAACACTGTCCCTAGCTAATATCCTGCCTCTTATGCTAACTGAAGCCCTTATGCTGTGCCGACGTCAGGACCTGAATTGAGTGCCAACGCCATGACACTGTCCCTAACTAAGGCCTGGATGTTCGGCCTAAGGCAGGGCCTGACACTGTCCCTAACTAAGGCCCTGATGCCGTCAATATCTAAAGTCCTGACACTATCCTGAGCTAATTTACTAACCCATCTCTTACCAAGGTCCTGAAAATGTCCCTAAGTAAGCCCTGACGCTTTCCCTAAGAGAGGGCCTGATCATGTGTTTAACGAAGACCATAATGCTGATCCAAAAAAGACACTGATGCTGCTCGTGTCATGCCCTGACAGTGTCCCCAGCTAACGGACTGATGTTAGGCCTCACTCAGGCCCTGTCGCTCGCCCTAAGCCAGGCCCTGATTCTGTCCGAACCTGACGCCCTGACATTGCTTCTAAAGAAGGCCTTGATGCTCTCAGTAACTAAGATCTTCACACTATATCTCACTAAGGTCCGGATTCGGTCCCTAACTTGGGCCCTGCTGGAATCAATAACTAAAATCCGGACACTATCCTGAGCTAATATCCTGACACATTTCTATACACGGTCCTGACACTGTCCCAAAGAATGCCCTGTCGCTGTCCTTAAGTGAAGATCTGAGACTGTGCCTAACTCAGGCCTTGAAGCTTTCCCTAACCGAGGCCTTGATTCGGTGACTAACTCAAGTCCTGCTCATGTCTTTAACTATGACCCGAATGCTGGCCCAGCAAAGGCCCTGATGCTGCTCCTAAGTCATGCCCTGAAAGTGTCTCCAGCTAGGGGGCTGACGCTAGGCCTCACTCAGGCCCTGACGTTCTCCCTAAGTCAGGCTCTCACGCTGTCCCTACCCAAAGCCCTGACACAGGTCTTAAATTAGGTCCTGATTCTCTAAGTAACTTAGGTCTTGACACCAATCCTAGACTGACACGAGCCCTAGACATTGACCTAACCTTGTCTTTAGCTAATGTGAAGTTTAGCTAAAGAGATTCTTTAGGATGAAATTCTTTCATCTTGTTAATATTGTTTTCTTAAAAAAATAATTTTTAAACTCTTGCTAACATTAAACAAAATGTACACAACTGCTGTGGAATATTCCTTCATAGCAGCGTGCATGGTTCACTTTTGCATTTACGTGTGTTGGCCTTCAGGGTGCTTGCAGGAATGGCTCCCCTTATGCTAACTAAATCCCTGATGCTGTCCCTAAATAAGACCCTGAAATTACTCCCGAGGCTTGAACCTGTCCCTAACAAGGCCTGGAGACTCGTCCTAACTCAGGCCCTGACACTGTCCCTAACAGAGCCCTGACACTACAACTAAATCAGGCCCTGACAAAACTCCTAGCTCAGTCCCTGACACTGTACCTAAGAAAGGCCATAATGCTAGTGCTAACTCAGGCCCTGGCATTCTCTCTAGCTAAGGCCCAGATGCCGCCCATATCTAATGTCCTGATATTATCCTGAGCTAATATCCTGACCCAGGTCTTAACAAGGTCCTGTAACTGGCCCAAAGTCAGCCTTGATGCTGTCCATAAATGAGGCCCTGAGGCTATCGCTAACAGAGGCCCTGATAATGTCTGTAATGAAGACCCTAACGCTGATCCCACAGAGGCCCTTATGCTGCTCCTAAGTCATGCCCTGACACTGTCCCTAAATCAGGCCCTAAAGATAGGCCTCACTTAGGCCCTTTGGCTGTACCTTAGTTAGGCGCTGACACTGTCCATATATGAGGCCCTGGCAGTGGTCGTGATTTAAGCCCTGACGCTGGTCCTAACTAAGGCCGTGATGGTCTCAATAACTAAGGTTTTAACGTTTTCCCTGGGTCATTTCCTGACATTATGCCTGGCCTGGAACCTGACACTGTCCTAAGCTAATGTCCCGCATCTTACTCTAAATGAAACCATAATACTTTCCCTAACTATGCCGTGACTAATACTAACAAAGGCCTTGACACTATCTCTCACTAAGGCCCGGAATCTGTCCCTAATGGGCCCTGCTGCAATCAGTAACTAAAATCCGGACACTATCCTGAGCTAATACCTGACCCATTTCTATCTACGGTCCTGATACTGTGCCAAAGAAAGCTCTGTCGCTATCCTTAAGTGAAGACCTGGGGCTGTGCCTAACTCAGTCCCTGAAGCTTTCCCTTATGGAGGCCTTGACTCTGTGACTAACTCAGGCCCTGCTCATATCTATAAATATGGCCCGAATGCTGACCCAACAAAGGCCTTGATACTGCTCCGACGTCATGCCCTGACAGTGTCTGCAGCTAGGGGTCTGACGCTGTGCCTCACTCAGGCCCTGTTGCTCACCCTTAGTCCGGCCCTGATGCTGGTCCTAAATAAGGCCCTGAGGTTCTCAGTAACTAAGGTCTTGAAACTATCCCTAGGTCATTTGCTGACACGATCCCTACACTTTACCCTAACACTGTCCCTAGCTAATGTCCTGCCTCTTATGCTAACTGAAGCCCTTATGCTGTGCCGACGTCAGGACCTGAATTGAGTCCCAACGCCGTGACACTGTCCCTAACGTAGGCCTGGATGTTCGGCCTAAGGCAGGGCCTGACACTGTCCCTAACGAAGGCCCTGATGCTGTCAATATCTAAAGTCCTCACACTATCCTGAGCAAATTTACTAACCCATCTCTTACTAAGGTCCTGAAACTGTCCCTAAGTAAGCCCTGACGCTGTTCCTAAGAGAAGGCCTGATCATGTCTTTAATGAAGACCATAATGCTGATCAAACAAAGGCACTGATGCTGCTCCTGTGTCATGCTCTGACCGTGTCCCCAGCTAACGGACTGACACTAGGCTTCCCTCAGGCCCTGTCGCTCTCTGTAAGACAGGCCCTGAAGCTGTCCTTGACTGAAACCCTGACACTGGTTCTAAAGAAGGGCTTGAGGCTCTCAGTAACTAATGTCTTGACATTATCTCTCACTAAGGCCCGGAATCTGTCCCTAACGTGGGCCCTGCTGCAATCAATAACTAAAATCCGGACACTATCCTGAGCTAATATCCTGACACATTTCTATACACGGTGCTGACACTGTCCCAAAGAACGCCCTGTCGTTGTCCGTAAGTGAAGACCTGAGGCTGTGCCTAACTCAGGCCCTGAAGCTTTCCCTAACCGAGGCCTTGATTCTGTGACTAACTCAAGCCCTGCTCATGTCTTCCACTATGACCCTAATGCTGACCCAGCAAAGGCCCTGATGCTGCTCCTAAGTCATGCCCTGACAGTGTCTGCAGCGAGGTGGCTGACGCTAGACCTCACTCAGGCCCTGACGTTCTCCCTAACTCAGGCTCTGACACTGTCCCTACCCGAAGCCCTGGCACAGGTCCTAAATTAGGTCCTGATTCTCTAAGTAACTAAGGGCTTGACACCAACCCTAGGTCATTACCTGACACCAGCCCTAGACCTTCACCTAAACTTGTCTTTAGCTAATGTCAAATTTAGCTAAAGAGATTCTTTAGGACGAAATTCTTTCATCTTGTGAATATAGTTTTCTTAAAAAAATAATTTTTAAACTCTTACTAGTTTAGCTAAAGAGATTCTTTAGGATGAGATTCTTTCATCTTGTGAATATTGCTTTCCTAAAAAAATAATTTTTAAACTCTTGCTAACCTTAAACAAAATGTACTCAACTGCTGTGGAATATTCCTTCATAGCAGCGTGCATGGTTCACTTTTACATACGCGTGTCTTGGCCTTCAGGGTGCTTGCAGGAATGGCTCTCTTATACTAAGTAAATCCCTGATGCTGTCCCTCAGTAAGGTCCTGAAATTAGTCCCGAGGCTGTGAACCTGTCCCTAACTGAGGCCTGGAGGCTCGTCATAGCTCAGTCCCTGACACTGTTCCTAACAAAGGCCCTGACACTACTCCTAGCTCAGTCCCTGACACTGTACCTAACAAAAGCCATAATACTAGTCCTAACTCAGGCCCTGACACTGTCTCTAACTAAGGCCCAGCTGCCGCCAATATCTAAAGTCCTGATATTATCCTGAGCTAATATCCTGACCCAGGTCTTACCAAGGTCCTGAAACTGGCCCAAAGTAAGCCTTGATGCTGTCCATAAATGAGGCCCTGAGGCTCTCCCTAACAGAGGCCCTGATAATGTCTGTAATGAAGACCCTAACGCTGATGCCACAGAGTCCCTTGTGCTGCTCCTAAGTCATGCCCTGACACTGTCCCTAACTCAGGCCCTAAAGATAGGCCTGATTTAGGCACTTAGGCTACACGTTAGTTAGACTCAGACGCTGTCCGTATATGAAGCACTGGCAGTGGTCATGATTTAGGCCCTGATACTGGTCCTAACTAAGGCCTTGATGCTCTCCATAACAAAGGTTTTAATGCTTTCCCTTGGTCATTTCCTGACACTAACCCTGGCACGGAACCTGACTCTGTCCCAAGCTAATGTCCTGCATCTTATCCTAAATGAAACCCAAATACTCTCCCTACCTAAGCCCTGACTAATCCTAATAAAGGCCTTGACACTGTCTCTCACTAAGGCCCGGAATCAGTACCTAATGGTCCCTGCTGCAATTCATAATTAAAATCCGGACCCTATCCTGAGCTAATATCCTGACTCATTTCTATCCACGGTCCTGATACTGTCCCAATGAAAGACCTGTCGCTGTCCTTAAGTGAAGACCTGAGGCTGTGTCTAACTCAGGCCCTGAAGCTTTCCCTAAATGAGGCCTTGATTCTGTGACTAAGTCAGGCCCTGCTCATGTCTTTAACTATGACCCGAATGCTGACTCAACAAAGGCCCTGATGCTGCTCCGACGAAATGCCCTGACTGGTTCTCCAGCTAGGTGGCTGACGTTAGGCCTCACTCAGGCCCTGACGTTCTCCATAAGTCAGGCTCTGACGCTGTCCCTACCCGAAGCCCTGACACAGGTCCTAAATTAGGCCCTGATTCTCTAAGTAACTAAGGTCTTGACACCAACTGATGCGTTCGGTATATGAAGCCCTGGCAGTGGTCCTGATTTAGACCCTGACGCTGGTCCTAACTAATGCCCTGATCCTCTCAATAACTAAGGTCTTCACGCTTTCCCTTGGTCATTTCCTGACACTATCCCTGGCCGGGAACCTGACTCTGTCCCAAGCTAATGTCCTGCATCTTATCCTAACTGAAACCCTAATACTCCTCCTAACTAAGGCCCTGACTAACCTTAACTAAGGTTTTGACACTATCTCTCACTAAGGCCCGGAATCTGTCCCTAATATGGGCCCTGCTGCAATCAATAACTAAAATCCAGACCCTGTCCTGAGCTAATATCCTGACTCATTTCTATCCACGGTCCTGACACTGTCCCAAAGAAAGACCTGTCTCTGTCCTTAAGTGAAGACCTGAGGCTGTGCCTAACTCAGGCCCTGAAGATAGGCCTCACTTAGGCACTTTGGCTGTACCTTAGTTAGGCTCTGATGCGTTCGGTATATGAAGCCCTGGCAGTGGTCCTGATTTAGGCCCTGACGCTGGTCCTAACTAACGTCCTGATGCTCTCAATAACTAAGGTCTTCACGCTTTCCCTTGGTCATTTCCTGACACTATCCCTGGCCGGGAACCTGACTCTGTCCCAAGCTAATGTCCTCCATCTTATCCTAAATGAAACCCTAATACTCCTCCTAACTAAGGCCCTGACTAATCTTAACTAAGGCCTTGACACTATCTCTCACTAAGGCCCAGAATCTGTCCCTAACTTGGGCCCTGCTGCAATCAATAACTAAAATCCAGACCCTGTCCTGAGCTAATATCCTGACTCATTTCTATCCACGGTCCTGACACTGTCCCAAAGAAAGACCTGTCTCTGTCCTTAAGTGAAGACCTGAGGCTGTGCCTAACTCAGGCCCTGAAGATAGGCCTCACTTAGGCACTTTGGCTGTACCTTAGTTAGGCTCTGATGCGTTCGGTATATGAAGCCCTGGCAGTGGTCCTGATTTAGGCCCTGACGCTGGTCCTAACTAACGTCCTGATGCTCTCAATAACTAAGGTCTTCACGCTTTCCCTTGGTCATTTCCTGACACTATCCCTGGCCGGGAACCTGACTCTGTCCCAAGCTAATGTCCTCCATCTTATCCTAAATGAAACCCTAATACTCCTCCTAACTAAGGCCCTGACTAATCTTAACTAAGGCCTTGACACTATCTCTCACTAAGGCCCGGAATGTGTACCTAATGGTCCCTGCTGCAATCAATAACTAAAATCCAGACCCTGTCCTGAGCTAATATCCTGACTCATTTCTATCCACGGTCCTGACACTGTCCCAAAGAAAGACCTGTCTCTGTCCTTAAGTGAAGACCTGAGGCTGTGCCTAACTCAGGCCCTGAAGATAGGCCTCACTTAGGCACTTTGGCTGTACCTTAGTTAGGCTCTGATGCGTTCGGTATATGAAGCCCTGGCAGTGGTCCTGATTTAGGCCCTGACGCTGGTCCTAACTAACGTCCTGATGCTCTCAATAACTAAGGTCTTCACGCTTTCCCTTGGTCATTTCCTGACACTATCCCTGGCCGGGAACCTGACTCTGTCCCAAGCTAATGTCCTGCATCTTATCGTAAATGAAACCCGCATGCTCTTCCTAACTAAGCCCTGAATAATCCTAACAAAGGCCTTGACACTATCTCTCACTAAGGCCCGGAATGTGTACCTAATGGTCCCTGCTGCAATCAATAACTAAAATCCAGACCCTGTCCTGAGCTAATATCCTGACTCATTTCTACCCACGGTCCTGACACTGTCCCAAAGAAAGACCTGTCTCTGTCCATAAGTGAAGACCTGAGGCAGTGCCTAACTCAGGCCCTGAAGATAGGCCTCACTTAGGCACTTTGGCTGTACCTTAGTTAGGCTCTGATGCGTTCGGTATATGAAGCCCTGGCAGTGGTCCTGATTTAGGCCCTGACGCTGGTCCTAACTAACGTCCTGATGCTCTCAATAACTAAGGTCTTCACGCTTTCCCTTGGTCATTTCCTGACACTATCCCTGGCACGGAACCTGACTCTGTCCCAAGCTAATGTCCTGCATCTTATCGTAAATGAAACCCGCATGCTCTTCCTAACTAAGCCCTGAATAATCCTTTCTCTGGCATAAGGATTATTGGTCTGCTTTAAAAAAAAAAATAGTGCTTCCCTGGTGGCTCAGTGGGTAAGAGTCCACCTCCCGATTCAGGGGACACAGGTTTGAGACCCGGTCCGGGAAGATCTCACATGCTGCAGAGTAACTAAGCCTGTGTGCCAAAACTACTGAGCCTGCGCTCTAGAGCCTGCGAGCCACAACTACTGAGCCCGTGTGCCACAACTACTGAAGCCTGCACGCCTAGAGCCTGTGCTCCGTGACAAGAAAAGCCACCACGATGAGAAGCCCGCGCACCGCGATGAAGAGTAGCCCCTGCTCGCCACACCCAGAGAAAAGCCTGCACGCAGCAACGAAGACCCAATGCAGCCAAAAATAAAATAATAAATTTATTTTTTAAAAAATCTCAGAAAACTGAGATTGCCTTTTTATGAAGGACATTTACAATAGAGAAATCTCCATTTATAAGGGTATGTCCCTCTTTGCACCAAAAATAGAAGGATAATTAAATCTTAAGTAACTCTTTTCAATGGGGAAGTCCTGACTTAAATGTGCAAACAGCCATACCCTTGTTTACTGTGCTTTGCATGATAACCTGCCATAACTGGCCTTCCCCCCTTCCCCAGCATCTTTCTTCTGTTTTTAGCTGAAGACAGTATTGAAGGGGATGCTTTTGGTCATTTCAGGGAGTGACTCAGTTTTCCGTGGTATCCCCCCTGTATTCAGAAGGTATACATGTTATTAAACTTCTGCTTTTCTCCTGGTAATCTGTCTTTTATTACAGGGGCAGGGGGGCCCTCAACCAAGAACCTAGAAAAGTAGAGGGAAGATTGTTTTTCCTCCCATACACATGCAGTGGAATACTACTCAGCAGAAAGGAATGCACCATCAACCTATGGAAAGACATGGATAAATCTACAGTATATACTGCTAAGTGAAAGAATCCAGTCTGAGCAGGCTGCACACAGTATGACCCCATTGATGACATTCTGGGAAAGGCAAAGCTACATAGATGATAAGCAGATCATGGGGTGGGGGGTTTGAAGTATTCCATGTGATGCTCTAAGATGGATACCTGTCACTATGCATTTGTCTAAGCCCATAGATGTGCATAGCCCAAGGGGCCAATCATAACCTATTCAAATTTAGTTATTTAGGATGTAGGAGTGTTGCAGGATGGAATACATAATGTGACAGAATCTAACTGTATTAGAAATATATGGAAACAACTCACTGTAGGGGATGGGGTAAAAGCTGCTGACTTAAGTTACCTTTGGAAATGAATGGAATCTGTAGGCTAAAGGCAAAATGGCCCGTATATAAACAGTGGGCTTTATTTTGCGAAGTTCTTTCCAGGGTGTAGTAGCTAACAATTCTGAAACCTCTGCACATGTAACGTAGAAAGGAGCAATGCATAGATAAATGGCAGATGGTGGGAGCCAGGCTCCTTGCTGTGGGAGTGCGAAGTTACAGGTACGCAAGGGGAGAGCCTCTGCCCTCGTAATCCTGGATCTGGGCTTCCTGGGAGGAAGCTGACTGGCCGGGGGGAACACACAGATCTTTACGCTGGGAAGTCCCTGCAGACATAGGAACTTCACACCCCATCTTTCCACCCATACCTGCTGGAAACACTCAGTCCTCCATAATCAGTCAATTGCAGCGTTTAAGACATTCTCACCCCTAAGAGATAAAGGAGCGTGAGGGTCTTGCTTACCCCTAAGCTGTCCCAGAATCTAGGCCCTGGGTGGAGCCAGGTTGGGGGTTCCTGGGCCTCTGACCAGCAGGTGAGAGGAAGGAGGAAGACCAGTCCTGAGGACAGAGGTGCCCTGAAGTCTGTGAGCCCAGGAGCCCCGATGGGACTCATTCCCAGTGAGGACATGGGCGGGGCCTGCAGCGGTTCTGTGTTCGCCCTGGGGTGGAGCCAGGATGGGGGCTCCTGGGTCTCTGAATCCAGGCCCTGGGGGTGGAGCCAGGTTGGGGGTTCCTGGGACTCTGACCAGCAGGTGAGAGGAAGGAGGAAGACTAGTCCTGAGGACAGAGGTGCCCTGAAGTCCGTGAGCCCAGGAGCCCCGATGGGACTCATTTCCAGTGAGGACATGGGCAGGGCCTGCAGTGGTTCTGTGTTCCCACTGGGTCCTTTGATGAAGCCATGGCAGCACTGGGCCCAGAGGTCTCCTGGCGGTGTCCCAAACTCTGACACAGCGGTTTTACAAAGGAACAAGAGAATGGAGCTGAGCCCCGGACGGCCACTCCTTTCTGGCTCTGAGTTGCTTCCAACAGGACCGCAGTCACCTGCATGAGTCTGCTGTGACCCATCTGCCCCCACTTTGCCTTTCCTCTCCCTCCCCGCGATGATCCCAGTGACATTTCCAGCCCGGACCCCTCTCCCAGGCCAGACGCCTCCGTCCAGTCACTGCACACCCATCTCACCTTAGGGGCTAGCAGGGCCTCAGAGGACTGGGATCCTGCAGCTCCCCACACCCAGGAGCAGCCCCACCTTCCCAGGTTGCTGAGCCCAGGCACCAGGTGTAACCGAGCAGGACCCTGGGGGGCCCTCCCAGGACAGACCCCTCCCCCACATCCTCTGCTGTAGCTCCTCTCTGAAGTACCTGGAGAACAGTGTCTGATGCATGCTTCCTCCACCACCAAGTGGAAGAAATTAACTACTTGATGATCAAGAACAGGTAGCCCCGGAGCTTCTGGTGCCTAAGAATTTATACCGTTAATCGCCTGTTACCTCACCATCAATCAGAGAATTGTGCACCAGCTGATCACATACACTGCGACCCCCCTCCTTCACTTGGCCTTTAAAATTGCTTTGCTGAAATCCCTCAGGGAGTTCGGGGTTTTAGAGCACAGGCCACCTGGCCTCCTTGTATTGGCACTTTGACAATTAAGGCTGCACCTTCCTCCACCACAGCCGGTGTCAGTAGACTGGCTCTGCTGCACTCGGGTGAGCGGACCCACGTTCGGTTCGGTAACACTGGGGCCCCCCAGGCTCCCACTCGCCTTGTGCCCCAGTGACTGTCAGCTCCTCCTCCACAGTCTTGTTGCAGCAAAAACAGAAATGAAGTTCCCCTGCCCTGAGAACAAGGGAAACAAGAGGACAGCGAACAGGCTAGAGAAGAAACGTAACCTGGCCTGAAAGAGCTCATCACTCCTTGTTTCACTTTGTCACTCATTTGTAGTAACTAGATTTGTACTTTACAAAGCTAACCTCACTCCCTGACACTATGGAATTTACCTTCGGCACCCATCACCCCTAACGGTGTGTGTTACAGCCCCTGCCTCTCACTCCCTAACCTTATTATGTAACGCACTGAGATTCTATACGCCCCTCATAACAAATCACCCCCTAGTTTTTCATTTCAGAAACAAGGTCACCGGCCGATAAACCAGAGGCAAACGGACGCAATTACCAGTCTGCCGGACCCCAATTACCAGGCGACCTGATGCCAGCTATGACTGTTTTGAAATAATGCAAAGGAAAGGAGGAATGCAAGACCTTCACTACTTTGATCCTTATCCTCTACCCCGGACTGCGGGAGACCCACATATAAAATCTTCCCTGATTCTCAAAGAGGGGTGCCCAGTTCTTGAGGTGCTAGCCAGCTGTGTCTTCAATGCTCCCTGGCAGAAAAATAAAGCCATCTTACTCTTCCTCCAAAACCCCTGTCTCCGTATTTCTGTTCGGCCTCGGGGCACGGGGAAGCCGATACTTCGACAACAGTTTGTGGCCAGTTCCCACACTAATTCCCCTCTACGCCCACAGCCCTGGCCCAAGCCCGATCTTGTGCCTGGTTCCGCCACCAGACCTGACAAACATCCCTGCCCCACGGTGCGTCTCACAACCCACCCCAACATGGTCTTTCTGAAGCATAAACGAGACTGTGACTCTCTCACACCTGTAATCCCCCAAAGTGTCCCCATTTTCACTAGGGTATCTGCGGGAGAGACATCTACCAAGGCCCTGAGAGTCCCCGGCATCCCCACTAGGCTGCTGGCTCCTGGGTTCCCAGACACTGAGCACCTCAGCAGGCCAGGTGACACGGCAGGAAACCCCAGAACTGCTCACCTCAGGAGGGGGCTGGCACTGCCACTGCCAGATCGAAGAGAGAAGAGAAGGGTTCCCCAACTGGGACACAAACTCTGCACGAGTGGCCTCTCCTTGAGCCATTACATCACCTCATATGACTTGAGGGAAGGAAGCACCGAGGCACACTTGGTTCCTAAGGAGGATGGTATAGGCTCAGCCATGTCTCCCCAAATCCACATGCTGAATCCCTAACCCCCAGGAACCCAGGATGTGTCTGTATTTGGAGATGGGATTTTTAAAGAGATGATCAAAGTAAAAATGAGGTCACTAGGGTGGATCCTAATCCAATAGGATTGGTGTCCTACAAGAAGAGATTAGGACACAGATAGGCACAGGGGGAGACCATGTGAGGACCTGGGGAGAAGATGGCTCTCTAAGCACCAAGGAGAGAGGCCTCAGGAGAAGCCAGCGTGCAGACACCTTGATCTCCGACAGCACCCAGGACTGGGAGATAGGCCTGTTATTCAAGCTGCCCAGTCTGTGGTATTTGTTACAGCTGTCCCGAGCAGACTCACAGGGTAACCCAGGGCTCAGACTGGACAGAGCCCACTCTCCATCCCCTTGTACGTGAGTTACAGGAGCCCCAGACACTGAGGAGGGGGTCCCTGAGGAGGCACAAATAGAAGATGCTAGGCATTAACACGACTGCATTCACGTTAAACGTGCCTGAAGCCCATTCACGTGAGATGGTTTTGTCCTGCATGTACATCGGCACCTTCACTCTGAACTGCAGACCTTTGGCTTCACCACCTCCACTGCGAGCATTAGCTTCACCTGCTGTGGACCATCTCCTATAGGATTTCCAGAACCACAGAGCATCGAAGCTTCACAGAACCCAGAATCTGTGCGCTAGTGTCTGGGCGACCCTCACAGCAGAGCCGCACAGCTGCCCATCAGAACCCATTTCCCTTTTTCCTGTGCACAGCTACCCTGCACTTCCCAGCCTTCCCACCCCTTACAGCTGGGGTGCAGTGCCTCGTGTTACCAAGGGGAAGGGGTGGAGGTGGTGAGGGCCTTGGCCAGCCTGCATCCTAGGACGGAGAACACGATGCCCCCGTGGTCACCCCACCCTGGTGGTTGAAGCCCTCACCTGGAAGCAGGGAGGAGAAACAAAGGGGGGGGGCAGAGCCTGGGACCTGACACCCACCTGCCCTGGACTCTCACAGGAAAAGGGACAGAGATATCTTGAGCTTCAGCCCAGTTTTGGGAGACACTTTGTTCCAGCAACACACTTTGCCTTAAAAGCCAAGGTGTTCTACAAACCCTTCCCCAGCTGTCACAGAAAGTCAGGCTTAATCTCATCACACTTTTCTCAAACCCCCGCTCATGCTGAGACCACCTCTCAGGTGATGGTGCTTCAGAGCAGCCCCTTTAAAAGATCCCCGGATTTCAGCTCTCCCAGCCCTGCCTTCAGTTTAAGCGAGAAGTTTCCTTGACAACCTTGACAAACCTGCTCAGTTTCCTTAACAACCAAGCTTCGCAATCTCCCAAACTCTTCTCCTTCAAACATTTCTATTCTAGGCTTGATGAGCCTAAAGTGACAGTGCTGTCATCACGGGCCAGAGAGTTACTCCTCCAAGCCCGTAGTTACTGGTTACATGATGCTATTGATGATGAAATCCCAGAAGAGCCAGCTTTGCAATATAACCATTTCTGGACTCGGCACTGGGTCCCTTTCCACAGGTAATGGAAGCAACCTCAATGCCCACAGACAGACCAATGTTTAAAGGTGTGGTACATATATACAATGGAATATTACTCAGCCATAAAAAGGAATGAAATTGGATCATTTATAGAGACGTCAATGGATCTAGAGACTGTCATACAGCGTGAAGTAAGTCAGAAAGAGAAAAACAAATATTGTATATTAATGCATATATGTGGAACCTAGAAAAATGATACAGATGAAATGGTTTGCAGGGCAGAAATAGAGAAACAGATATAGAGAACAAGCGTATAGACACCAAGGGGGGAAAGCCGTGGGGGCGGTGGTGGTGGTGGGAGGAATTGGGAGATTGGGATTGACATGTATACACTTATATGTATAAAATACATAACCAATAAGAACCTACTGTATAAAAAAATAAAGTAAAATTCAAAAAATTAAATTAAATAAAACAGAAAAAAGTTCTTTCTTTCCCATAGATGTATGTATATGAATGAATTATTTCCATGCTTATATCTATAAACACAAAAAAGAGGAATAAAACCTACCTCAAAGTAAAAAAGAAAAAAGAACAGAACCCACCAGTTATACAGAGGAAAACCCTATAAGGGCACTTGCTCCAGTTGTAAACAATTCTGAAGCTGGTCAGAGGTGGGGAATCGTCTCCCATGCAGCCAGCAGCCCCCCCGCAAGGAGCGTCTTCATTGCAAAGCTGGGGGACCGTGCCGGGGCGTCCCTGAGTAAACGTGAGCTGACCCCCAGGTCAGCTGCTGCTGAACTGTTCCCACCTTTCCCAGGTAAAACACCTGAATGTGTGCAAGGACTTGAAAGCCTAGAGGAAGGGCCGTGGAGCCACACCAGCCACAATACGCAGGCCGACTTGGGGCCTGCAGGCCAGCCAGGATGGTCCTGGCCCCGGGCGCTCTTCTGGAAGCTTTCCATTTCCCTGCCTGACGTACCCCTCCTGTCCCGGCCCCCACCGCTTCCTTCCTTCCTCACCTCTGCCCGGGGAGAAATTCCAGCGGCAGGTATGGGTGACACATCTTCTTCTTTAGCAGGTGGCAGCCCGGCAACTCCTGCAGAAAGTCCAGCAGAGCCCCACTCACACCGGGCCACGCACAGAGCCGTGGGCCCTACTCCCTCCCACCAGCCCAGCCCAGAGACTGCTGACGGGGCAGAGAATATGGCGTCAGGCAGAGCTGCAGGGTCTTTTGCTGCCTGGAGCTGTGTTTATATTGACCTCAGCCCAAGCACACCTGGGGAGGGCTGGCCGGCCTGGTCAGGCTGCCCAGGTCAGCCAATCCTCACCCCTCAGGGTCTCACAGTTGCAGAAAATGGGCCTTGCTGCACCGGTCAGTTCCAAGGAACAGGTGTGGCATGCTGAGGGTCAGGATAGACAAGGGGCTGGAGCCCTGGCTTGATTTCTAATCATTTTATCTGGCCCATGAGTGGGAGACAACTTCAAGAAGACCCTCTCCTAATGAGAGGAACCCAGGAGTCAGGGAGAGGAGGGGTGGTGGGTGGAGACAGAGGCCTGGTGCCCCGACTGCAGTGGAAGTCTCTGGAAGACCAGGAGAAGGCAGGCCGCACAGAGTAATGCCCAGGGTCACAGACCTATTGGAGCTGCTGTTTGTTAGTTCAAGTCCTGCTCTGAGGAGCTCTGTGTCAGCTCTGAGTGACAGGTGAGATGGGGGTGCTTTGCAATGAGGGCTATGTGCACGGTTCCTGTGTGCCCAGCCCTGCCGTGGTACCTGCACAGAGGTGTTCCGTATCCAAGGAGGGGCCTGACCACAAGAGCCCCGTGGGCTGCTGGGTAGCTGCACAGGTGAGCTCCATATCCTGGGAGGAGCCTGACCACGAGAGCCCCGTGGGCTGCTGGGTACCTACCCAAGTGAGCTGTATATCCTTCGAGGGGCCTGACCACGAGAGCCCCGTGGGCTGCTGGGGACCTGGTAAAGATGTCAGGACAGTCAGTGAAGCCACTGAGGATATGCATCCAGTAGTTCCTAATTCCTACACCCTGTTGGTCATTCTGCCATCCACCAGGACATGGTATTCTGTATTAGACTTACATGATGCTTTCTTCTGTATTCCATTACTCCCAGAGGTCACAGGAATTTTGGCTTGTGATTGGCAGGACTCAACATACAACGAAGACAATACTGCTGAGGCCGTCCTGCCCCAAGGGTTCAAAAATTGAACTACCTAGCCAATAAAGGATAGAAGGTGTCCAAGAAAAAGGCTCAAATATCACAGACTAAGGTGACCTGCCTGGGCTTCCTTCTCACAGAAGGTCGGAGAAGCCCATCCCAGGAAAAGGAAGAAGCCATTTGCAGCCTTACCCCTTCTAAAACTAGAAGACAGCTTAAGGGTTCCCGGGGAGGTCGGGGTTTGCTGCATCTGGATCCCTAACTACAGTCTAATAGCTGGGCCTCTATATGAAACATTGAAAGGAAAAGATGATGATCCATTCGATTAGAATCCAGAAGCGGTCTTTCAAGAATGGAAAGAGCAGTTAATTCAGACCCTTGCCCTGGACCTCCCTAATTTAGCTCAACCCTTTGACCTTTACATTCCCGGTAGAAGGTGAATCGCCCTTGGAGTAATAGTGCAAAAACTGGGAGCACTTGAAATGGAACAACGCCAAGAATGCCCTCCAGGTAGGAGAAAGTACGGTCACCAAGGGCTTGGCCCGCCGCCCCATCCGGCCAAGATACTGGGGGTATCTAAAAATCTGGAAATCAGCAGCCCGCAAGGCCAGCTCCCTCCTAAGGGAAAAGGACCCCACGTGGTGATCCTATCCACCCACCATGCCCTGAAGTTGCAGGGGTCGCTCCGTGGGCACACTGACCTCGAGTGAGGAAGCCCTCCAACTCCAACCTCCAGAGGGACAACCGGGGGCAACGGGTCCCCATGATGACTCGTGTGACCATCACTTGATGTGGATCTTCTCTCAGAAAACAACAAGAGCATGCCCCCAAAGAGCAGACTACTGCTTGCAGGACTTACTGCACCCAGAGCGGAGCTAATAAGCTTGGCGGGGGAACCGTAAATAACGCTGTCACCATAGAAAAGTCTACAGACACCGCGGTGACGGTGGCCGATGAGACCGGCTGGGCTCCTGGCTACTTGAAAAGGCCGTTGACTCGGTGGCCGTCATGGGTCTGGATCACCACCGGCCCTGGACTGTCTGGGAGTTGAGCAGGCAGGGTTCTGACACCTGGTGCTGTTTGTACGTTAATTCAGGGGCCTAATTGAAGAAAGCGCAGACCACTGGTCAGAGCATCTAGGCTGGCAGAAACCGTCTGCCTAAGGTGGCCGAACAAATGTGGGCGGGGTAAAACCGGCCCTCCCAGCGTCTCTGCGCATCTCTTTCCTGCACCCTTAAAGGTCATTAGAATCTATAACACTTCAAATGCTGGGGCTCAGGCGGACGAGCAGTGAGGGAGGAGCCCTGGGGACAGTCACCTGGAGGCTGCTGGGGAGAAGTTCTGCCCCTCCCCCCGGGTGTGAGGACTCCCAACTCAGCACGAAGCAGTTACAGAAGTGGGGTCTGCACCCTCAGCGCCCCAACAATGAGGAATGGGGCACAAGGCAGAGTAGGGGTTTGTCACCGGCAGAGCCCATTAAAAATTCCTGGGAGATAAAAATAGAATCTGGGCAATAAAATCAAGTCTCACCTTTATTCCTTTGTGCTTTGTCTAATTTCACTTGCTCCTAGGTTTCCACACGCAGAGGTCCCACACCCGGCACTTCAGAACCCATTTCCTGGTGCCAAATGGCTGGGCCGACACCTCAGCTCGCGGGGCCCCGTGCAGACTCCGCGACATGGAGCCTGAGCTCCAGCCAACCCGGCCCTCGAGGGCTCCGCCCCTTCCGTCCCGCTGACGCTGCCGGGATCCCTACACAGCAGCCTGGCCCACAGCCCTCGGGGGAGCGCACGCTCTCACCTCTCCGTTCTCTGATCAGAATATAAAGTTTCCTTTGCTTCTGAACCAAACTCAGTCTCGTTCTCTTGGCTCTAATGACACGGGGCAGGGGGCCCTTGTTGGGGCCCACTCTGCAGGATCAGAGACAGAAATTGAGAACATTGTAACTTCAATGAACAGATGTGTGAGCCAAACTGTAATTAACATAGAGCAGTGTATAAGGCTTGGGTAAAATAAGATGTTTCCAACACTTCTATTTGATATTTCCATCACTTTATTATAAGCAAGTTCAGTGAAGGGGTTTGTCTTATTTGTCAGGTCAACATTAGAGAAATGAAATGATTTCTTTCCAAGGATGTACATCTAATAATCTTGGCTGAAGCTTCAATATTGTTTTGAATGCTTTTCCATTGAAAAGGATACCTCTCTTTCAGCTCCCCCATTTCTGAGAAGCATAAAACCTTATAATTGATTATTACCAAAGGGAAAAGGTGTAGGGAGGGATAAATTAACAGTTTGGGATTAACACACACACACTGCTATGTATAAAATAGATCAGCAACACAGAACTACTGTATAGCACAGGGAACTACACTCAATATTTTTTAATAACCTATAAGTGGAAAAAATCTGAAAACGAATAGATATTTTTATTGACATCATCTATCAATGACAGATAAAATGTAACCTAAGGGAGGCCGATGGTCAGCGCTTCTGACCCTGAAGACTTCAATCATCTTAAGTTCGGACTCTGCCTACTGCCCAAGGCCCTTAATGAACACACGTGTAGCCGTAGTGTAAAATTCCCCAGTTTAGGGTTTGGGGAGACACTGATTTGGAAACATCCCTGGTGTTCTCTTACCATGCACGGGACCCTTCCTACAGCTAAAACATGCCTGTGACACCCAGAAGGTGGTACACCGTTTGATCAGCAAGAGTTTGGAAAAGGCATCTCATCTCCTCATCTCCTGGTAGTCGGGTTCACCCCTCCGGCGCCTTTCCTAACAATCTCCCCACTTGGGGATGTCAGCACCTTCAACATCCTGTTATGCACAGTTTGGAATTTGTCCAGAGGATGAAGCTGAAGGATGAGAAACAATGAGAGAAAAGTCCCAGGTGTTTGGACAGGCACATGTCACTCTAATTTCCAATCAGGAAGACGAATTGACCAAAGGCTAAGATTGCCCATGGGAAAAGAATACGGCTTGAGGAAATCCCACTGTTTTGTGGCCAGTTCCCAAAAACACAAGTTGTAAAATGGAACTCAGGGGCACTAAAATTCACGAAACTGCAGAGTTGAAAATATCTATCGTTGAAAAATGTCTTGAGGTAGGTCACCAAAAAGGACTTGTAAGCAAGGGAGAATGGCAGGAAAGGGATTTGAAGAGGTAGAAAGGACTCGCCATGAAAGCACAAAAAAGGGGCTGAACATCGCCAACGGTGCAGTTAGCCACAAAGGGCGTATGCTTTTTTCCTGAATATATTCAAGAAAAGGGCATACACCCTTTTTAGCCAACCAAACAGGTGGGCATTGCAGATCAATACTACAAAAACTATCACTTCGCATCAGTCAGAAGAGCCATCCTCATAAAGTGTAAACACCAGAAATGCAGGACAGGGCGAGGAGAGAAGGGAGCCCTGTGAGGCTGATAGTGGAAATGTCAATTGCCAACGGGCACACTGAAGAAGTGTACTGTGTTGACTAATACATCTAAACAAATGAGCTACAGAGCATAGGGCACTTGCACTCATGGGCGAATATCTTGGGAAAAACAAAAATCGTCAGGATACAGGCACCCCAACGTTTACCGCCTCTCTGTTTAAAAGAGCCTCGACTTGGATACAACCTAAATATACCTGGAAGGAAAAAATGGATAAAACAGATGTGGTACATATGTAGAGTGGAATATAACTCAGCCAGGAAATCAATGAAATAAGACCAGTTGCATCAACTCAGGAGGAGTTATGTAAGATCATTCTAAGTAACATAAGTCAGAAAGAAAAAGACGCATATCATAATATATAACTTAAAGGTAGAATCAACAATGGCTACACATGAAATAAATTACAAAACAGAAACATAGTCAAATATGTAGAAAACACACATAAGGCTGCTAAAGGGGAAAGGTGGGGAGGGGTGAGGCATTATCCAGGAGGTTGAAATTAGCAAAGATACCGTTCCAAATACCAAATTGATAATAGACAAGGCCTACACGGTACCTCAAAGAACCGCACTCAGCACACTCAAGTCAGCGGAAAAAATTATATATGACTGGTAAGAACCTGAAAAAGAATTTATTGATGTCTGTTTGTACGTGAATCAAGTGGATGTAGAACAGCGACAAACAGCATTGAAAATCAGCTGTAACCAATATAATAATAATTTTTAAAAGACAGTGACAGACATAAAAAGCCTTATAACTTTTGCTCAGGAGCTGTGATGCAACATGGATTGAACACATCTAGACACACAGCAGGATGAGACATAAGGCTGGACACTCTTGGGACTGAGAGAATTGGTGAGGTTGAGTGAGCAAATATAGACCCTTTAAAGTAATACTGCGTACTACCCATTCAATGGGTCCCAACTCTCCATGTTCAAGGGAATCTTCCTACAGCTAAAAGATGAATGGGAAACCCAGAGGATGGTACACGGTGTG
>NW_021147175.1:0-507 GCF_002837175.3 Physeter macrocephalus
GAACCCTGGTCCCCTGCATTGGGAGCATGGAGTCTTAACCACTGGACCAGCAGGCAAGTACCAACAAGCTTTTCTTGATATTTAGACAAATTCCTGGTCCAGAGAGGGACATACCCTTACAAATGGAGATATCCTTAATAAATGTAAATTTACCTCCTAAAAGGGCATTTTCTACTTGGTGTTGAAAGATTCTCCTGGGTCTGCTGTTTCTTCAATTAATCTGTCCCAAATAGTCCTTTTGTCAAATGGGCATATTTGGGGGTGGTGTGTTCTCCCCTTGCCTTGGATGTGCCTTAATTTGCTTATGAATTCATCTACAGAAGGACATCCTGATATCTTTAAGTTTTTACCCATGATGAATAGAGCTGCTGTGCATTATTTGATGCTAGTTTTGGTTTGAACACAGTTTTTCAAAGCAGTTGTCTAAATACAAGAGGTACACTTCTTGGATCCTAAGGTGAGACTGTTTAGATTTGGAAAAAACTGCCAAACTGTCTTCCAAAGTTG
>NW_021147175.1:1604-1957 GCF_002837175.3 Physeter macrocephalus
GACCTCTCCCGTCGCGGAGCACAGGCTCCGGATGCGCAGGCCCAGCAGCCATGGCTCACGGGCCCAGCTGCTCCGCGGCATGTGGGATCCTCCCGGACCGGGACACGAACTCGTGTCCCCTGCATCGGCAGGCGGACTCTCAACCACTGCGCCACCAGGGAAGCCCAAACATTTTAATAATAGTAATTTTTCCGATTCATGAGCATGGAATATTGTTTTCTATTGTGTCTTCAGCTTCTTTATCAATGCTTTATAGTTTTCGGAGTATAGGTCTTTCATGTCCTTGGTGAAATTTATTGCTAGATAGTTTGTTCTTTTTGATGGAATTGTAAATGGGATTGTTTTCTTAATTT
>NW_021147175.1:2927-4404 GCF_002837175.3 Physeter macrocephalus
TCTGATTTTCTGGCATGATACTGACATGGTTGTCTAGAAAAGTAATTTACTTTCCAGTAATTTAAAATGTACAGAAAACTTGCAATAATGGCAAAAAGTACTCACATTTGCCACTTCACACAAAATGCTCAGTGTGTTTTGCCCAAGGAACCAGTATATAACCCCTAAATGAAGAAATCCTGATGTCCACATTATAATTTAACACTCAACCCCACTTCAACTTTCACCTACTGTCCCAACTGTATGAAAATGTCTTTTTCCATCCTGATCCAGCTTTCTTTTTCTGGATCCATTACTGAGTTTCTCCCTCATTTGGACAACGTTGATGGATTTGAAGCAGACAAGATGAGTATGGGATCTAGGTGGCCTTTTCTGTATGGCTTTTTTCACTAAGAATGTTTTTAATGCTCATTTTTGTAACAAATATCAGCGCTACACTTTTTTTTTCATTGTCATTAAAAATACGAAACATGACTTTAGCATTTAATTCACTTTACGTATACAGTTTTGTGGTATTAACTACCTTCATATAGTTGCACAAACAAGTTAACTAACGTGTACCTCCTGTGTGCATGGCAGATACCCAGGAAATTGAGTAACACCCTGAAACGGCCCAAGACATCGCCTTAAATACCATCTTCATCTAAAAGGAAAAAAAAGGAAGGCTATAGTTATTTCTGTCTACATTCATTTGATTGTATACGGTTTCCAATTGATGTTGTATAACTAGTTGTTGAGAAGTCATGGGACAGGCGGCTTCATTTCAGTTTGAATTTCCAAATTTAGTGGATTCTGCAGTCTTGATACAAGGTTTACAAACTTCATATTGGATCAGGACATCCCATGGTGTAACTGTTCTATATTTGTGAGTCTGTTTTTGTTCTGTAGATAGGTTCATTTGGGTCTCATTTTATAATCCACATAGCATCTTTTCATGTGCCTATTGGCCATCTGTATGTCTTCTTTGGAGAAATGTCTATTTAGACCTGGCTATTTTTTGATTTTTTTCTTTTTTTGAGTTGTAGGAGCTGTTTGTATATTTTAGAATTAAGCCCTTGTTGGTCGCATCATTTGCAGGTATTTTCTCCCACACAGTTAGCACATGTTCTGGAACAACTGGATACCCACATGCAGGAGAATAAAGCTGGACCCTTACCTCCCCCCACCCCATATACAAAATCAACGCAAAATGGACCAAAGGCCTAGATGCAAGAACCAAAATTATAAAACTCGTAGAAGAAAACATGAGAGTAAATCTTCATGACCTTGGATTTGGTCATGATTTCTTAGATCTACCATCTACCAAAAGCACAAGCAACAAAAGACAAAATAGATGAATTGGACTTCCTCAAAATGAAAAACAGTTGTGTATAAAAGGAGCAAGGAGTAAGATAATCCACCATCCAAAATGGCACAAGATGTTTGCAAACCATGTATCTGATAAAGGCCTGTAGCCCAGCGGCCAAGCCCCCGGTGT
>NW_021147175.1:4532-6750 GCF_002837175.3 Physeter macrocephalus
TGGTCATCCTCAGCACCCTCAAGGAGTGAGTGCTGGATGGTTTTGAGCCCAGATGCACCCCCACTACTGCCCTCAAAGGCTGAAGCCTTCAGCATGCCTCCAGAGGACACAGTATTTGCAGGTCTTTGAGAACCAAGAGAACAGTCTTCACTTTTCTGGAAAGGGCATCTTATTATTTCACAGCATGACCATTTTCAATCTGGCTCTCAGGGGTGCCCTCCCACCTTCTTGATTTTTCTGAGAGTGGCCATGGTGGTTTGGCTGTCCCCAGTCCCCACACCAGGTGACAAGGCCAGTGGGGCCAGCTCCTGGGGGTCCTTAGCTTCGCTGGAGACTAACCCAGACTCTCAGCCTGCGATTGAACGTGGATGCCCCTGCTTCTCCCCATCACCGATTCTCATCTCCTTCTCTCTCTCTCTCTTCCTCTTGCTTTGCAGTCTCAGATTTACCTGATGGTCACCACTCACAGTTCCCACAGAGCCCAGAGAGTTCTTCTCGAAGGAAAGGTTCTGGAAAATCAGAGGGATAAATAAAGGATGCAGCTGATTCCCGCCTCTTGCTGATGCCCATAGAGTGTGAGGAGAGTGAGTGTTTTCTCATTAGAATTTTAAATCCTCCAAGTAATAGATCACTGGGGGGGCATCCGGTGTCTTCCTGCTCATTCTAAGAATGTCATTCCTGAATTTTAATGTGGTAAATAATTTAAATCATAAATATGCTGAGGGGGAGATCCATTTAAAAAATGTTATAGGTAACTCCAAGGGATTTACAACAAACAAGGACATGGAACCCTGTGTCCAGACACTGGCTGAGAGATTCCTACCCTGAGCCGCAGTCCCCTGGAGGGCGGAGTGGCCATGACTAATTAGAACCATTGTCACGGCGTTAGTTAGGGCCCAAAATAGGGTGTTAGTTAGGGAAAGAGTCAGGTCATTAGTTACAGACAGTGTCAGGGTTTTAGCTAGGGACAGCGGCAAGTCCTTAGTTAAGAATTGTGTCAGGGCCTCACTTAGGGGTAGCGTCAGGATGTTAGTTAGGGAGAGTCAGGACATTCAAATGTCAGATTCTGAGGTAGAGACAGCATCAGGGCCTTAGTTAGGGACATATTCAGGGCCTTAGTTAGGGACAGTATCAGGGTGATACTGAGGACCACCTAAGGGTATTAGGGACATAGTCAGCGCCTCAAATAGGAATAGCATCAGGTTGTTAGTTAGGGAAAGAGTCAGGCCATTATTACAGATAGTATCAGTGCCTTAGGTAGGGAGAGCATCAGGGCCTTAGTTAAGGACAGCGTCAGAGACAGACTTAGGGACATATTCAGGGCATTAGTTATGGACAGGATCAGGGCATTATTGAGAGATACATGAGGCTATTAGGGACAGCCTAAGGGTGTTAGGGAAAGAGTCGGCCGTTATTATAGACAGTGTCAGTGCCTCAGGTAGAGACATCATCACAGCCTTAGTTAGGAAGAGGGTCAGGGCCTTGGTTGGGGACAGGGTCAGGGCAACAGTGAGGGACATCTAAGGCTATTAGGGACATCGTCAAGGCCTTAGATTGAGCCAGCATCAGGGCTGTAGTGTCGACCAGTGTCAGGGCATTCATGAGGGACAAAATTAGGGTGTTAGTTAGGGAAAGAGGCAGGTCATTAGTTACAGACAGTTCTAGGGTCTCAGGTAGAATCGGCATCAAGACCTTAGTTAGGAAGAGCATCCGGGCCTCAGTTAGGTTCACATTAAGGACGTTAGTTAGGGCCAGCAACAGGGCCTTAGTTAGGGACAGTGTTGTCAGGCCCTCAGAGATAACTTGAGGGACTTAGGAAGAGACAGTGTAGGCTGTTAGTTAGGGACACTTCAGAGACTTTCTTAGGGATATATTCAGGGCCTTAGTAATAGAATCAGAGTATTATTTTGTGACCGCTTAGGCCCTAAGGGACAGCATCAAAGACTAAGTTAGGGAGGGTGTCAGCGTCTTGGGGATAGTGTTAGGGACTTTGTAAGTTATAGCTTAGGCCATTAGATAGGGACAGTGTCAGGGGCTTACTAAGGGCAGTGTCAGAGACTTAATGAGGGACATCTTCAGGACCTTAGTTATGGACAGGATCAGGTCCATACTTGGGACCAGTGTCAGGCCGTTATTTAGGGGCAGTGTCAGGGCCTTCTGTAGAGACAGCGTCAAGGCCCTTAGTTAGGAAGAGGGTCAGCGCCTTAGGACAGGGTCA
>NW_021147175.1:6884-20069 GCF_002837175.3 Physeter macrocephalus
TCAGGAAATTAGTTACAGACAGTGTCAGCTTCTCAGGTAGAGACTTCAAGGTCTTAGAGCGTCAGCATCTCAGGTAGGACCTGCATTAGGCCATTACTTAAAGACAGTGTCAAGGCCTTAATTAGGGAGAGTGTCAGGGCCTCAGAGAAAACTTGAGGACCTTAGTAAGAGACACTTCAGGCTGTTCGTTAGGGACATCATCAGGGCATTAGTTATGGACAGGGTCAGTGTATTAGTGAAAGACAGCCCGGGCAATTAGGCACAACATCAGGGCCTTGGTTAGGGGCAGCGCCAGGGAGTAGTTGGGGAAAGAGTGAAGCCGTTAGGTAAAGATAGACTCAGGGCCTTAGTTAGAGACAGTGTCAAGTTCTTTGTTAGGGACACTGTCATGGCCTCAGTTAAAGATAACATGAGGGTCTTAGTTAGAGATAGTGTCAGGGACTTAGTTATGGACATCTTTAGGGCCTCAGTTAGAGGTAATTTGAGGGCCTTAGTAAGAGACATTTTGGGTCATTAGTGACAACGTCAGGACCTTAGTGCAATCTTCAGTACATCATTTATGGGCCGCAGCAGGGCATTATTGAGGGACAGCTCATGTTATTAGGGATCGTGTCAGGGCCTTACGTAGAGACTGTGTCACAGCCATGGGACTAAATTAAGGGCATGAGGTAGGCACAGCACAGGGTCTTCAGTTAGCATAAGATGCAGGATATTAGCTAGGGACAGGGATAGGGTAAGGTGTAGGGGTCGTGTCAGAAAATGACGTAGGGTTGGTGTCAAGACCTTAGTTACTTAGAGAATCAGGGCCTAATTTAGGACCTGTGTCAAGGCTTCGGGTGGGAACAGCGTCAGAGCCTGATTTAGGGACAACGTCATGGCCTGAGTGAGACCTAGCCTCAACCCCCTAACTGGAGACACGCTCAGGACATGACGTAGTAGCAGCATCAGGGTCTTTGTTGGGTAAGCTTTTCAGGTCATAGTTGAAGACATCAGCAGGGTTTGAGTTAGTCACAGAATCAAGGCCTCACTTAGGGAAAGCTTCAGGACCTGAGTTAGGCACAGCCTCAGGTGTTCACTTAAGGACAGTGACAGGGGTTTCTTTGGGACAGTGTCAGGACCTTGGATAGAAATGTGTCAGGATATTAGCTCAGGATAGTGTCCGTAGTTTAGTTATTGATTGCAGCAGGGCCCATGTTAGAACAGATTCCGGGCCTTAGTGAGAGACAGTGTCAAGGCCTTAGTTAGGTTTAGTCCGGGCCTTAGTTAGGGAGAGTATTAGGGTTTCAGTTCGGATAAGATGCAGGACATTAGCTTGGGACAGAGTCAGGTTCCAGGCCAGGGATAGTGTCAGGTAATGACGAAGACAAAGCGTGAAGACCTTACTTATTGAGAGCATCAGGGCCTTAGTGAGGACCAGCGTCAGGGCCGAAATCAGGACCACTGCCAGGGCTTCATATACGGACAGCGTCAGAGCCTAACTAAGGCACAGCCAAAGGGCCTAAGTGAGGCCTATATTTGGGGTCTGATTTAGGGACAGTGTCAGGGCATGACTTAGGAGCAGACAGCCAAAGGGCCTAAGTGAGGCCTATATTTGGGGTCTGATTTAGGGACAGTGTCAGGGCATGACTTAGGAGCAGCATAAGGGCCTCTCTGGCATCAGCGTTAGGGTCTTCATTAAAGACCTTATCAAGGCCTCTGTTAGGAGGAGCCTCGGGGCCTCATTTATGGACAGCATCAAGGCTCACTTTGGGTCAGCTTCAGGACCTTGGTAAGGCCTGGGTCAGGATATTAGCTCAGGATAATATCAGGACTTTAGATACTGGCGGCAGCTGGGCCTTAGTTAGAGACAGTGTCAGGGCCTTAGTTAGGGAGAGTGTGAGTGTCTGAGTTAGGTTGAGTGTCAGGGCCTATGTTAGGGACAGTGCCAGGGCCTGAGTTAGGACGAGCCTCCAGGCCTCAGTTAGGGACAATTTCACAGCCTCGGGACTAATTTCAGGGCCTTATTGAGGGACAGCATCAGGGATTTAGTTAGCATAAGAGGAGCCATTCCTGCAAGCACTTATGAAGGAATATTCCACAGCAGCTGAGTCCATTTTGTTTAAGATTAGTAAGAGTTTAAAAATTATTTTTTTAAGAAAACTATATTCACAAGATGAAAGAATTTCTTGCCAAAGAATCTCTTTAGCTAGAGTTGACATTAGCTAAAGACAAGGTTAGCTTAAGGTCTAGCGCTAGTGTCAGGTAATGACCTAGGCTTTGTGTCAAGACCTTAGTTACTTAGAAAATCAGGGCCCAATTTAGGACCTTTGTCAGGGCTTCAGGTAAGGACAGCGTCAGAGCCTGACTTAGGGAGCATGTCAGGGCCTGAGTGAGGCCTAGAGTCAGCCCCCTAACTGGAGACACGGTCAGGGCATGATGTAGGAGTAGCATCAGGGCCTTTGTTGGGTCAGCATTCGGGTCATAGTGAAAGACATTAGCAGGGATTGAGTTAGTCACAGAATCAAGGCCTCGGTTAGGGAAAGCTTCAGGGCCTGAGTTAGGCACAGCCTTATGTCTTCACTTAAGGACAGCGACAGTGCTTTCTTTGGGACAGTGTCAGGACCTTGGATAGAAATGTGTCAGAATATCAGCTCAGGATAGTGTCCGGATCTTAGTTATTGATTGCAGCAGGGCCCATGTTAGGGACAGATTCCAGGCCTCAGTGAGAGACAGTGTCAAGACCTTAGTTACTTAGAGCATCAGGGCCTTCTTTAGAACCAGTGTCAGGGATTCAGGTAAGGACAGTATCAGGGCCTGGCTTAGGGTGAGCGACAGGCCCTGAGTGAGGCCTAGCATCAGTCCGTTAGCTGGGGACTCTGTCAGGGCATGACACAGGAGCAGCATCAGTGCCTTTGTTGGATCAGCATTACGGTCTTCGTTAAAGACATGATCAGGACCTCTCTTAGGGACAGCGTCAGGGCTTACTTAGGGACATTTTCAGGACCTTGGTAAGAGATGGGTTAGTAAATTAGCTCAGGATAGTGTGAGGACTTTAGATATTGACGGCATCAGGGCCTTAGTTAGGGACAGTGTCACGGCGTTGAGATTAATTTCAGGTCCTGATTAGGCACAGCATAAGGGCTTCCATTAGTATAAGAGGCAGGACATTAGCTAGGGAAAGGGTTAGGGTAAAGTCCAGGGATCATGTCAGGAAATGACCTAGCGATAGTTTCAAGACCTTAATTACTGAGAACCATTACTGAGAACCTCAGAGCCTTTTTTTGGACGAGCATCAGGGCCGGACTTAGGGTGAGCAACAGGGTCTGAGTGAGGCCCAGCGTCAGGCCCCTAGCTGGAGACATTGTGAGGGCATGACGTCAGAGCATGTCTACCGACAAAATCTACAAAAACGTTCCCCCGCAATCGTCAGAATGATCACCAGCAAAAAAAGTCTACAAAGAGTAAATGCTGAAGGGGTTTTAGAGAACTCTGTACTCTCTAGCTGCTGCTGGGATGTAACCTGGTAACAGCTAGTAGTGACAACAGAATGGGGGTGCGTTTAAAGGTAAAAATTGAGCTACCATGTGATCTCAGGTAGACCCACTGATGGGCCTATCTATCTCCTGAGTAGACCAAAATCAAAAAGACAGAGGCTGGCCATCCTGAACTGCAGCAACATGTTCCATAGCCAAGACCTGGAAGAAACCAAAATGTCCATGAACAGAACAATGCACCAAAATGAACTGGTCCATGTACACAATGGAATATCAGCCATGGAAAAGCATGGAACAGTGCCATTGGCACCACCATAGAAGGATCTAGAGATAATCACCCAAAATGAAGTACGAAAGAAACAGAAAGGTAGATATCCTACGACATCACTTATAGTTGTTACCTAATAATTGATACCCATGAAATCACTTCCAAGAGAAGACCGCACATAGATTCAGAAAACCAACTTATGTTTAACCAAATGGAAAGGTGTAAGGAATGTATGAATTTGGATATGGGGGTTAACAGACATGTACTGATACATATGAAATATTTAATCACAAAATACCTAAGGAATACCAAGAGAGGTCTACGCAACTCTCTGTAAAAACCTACACGGGAAAGGATCCAAAGATGACTATATCGATACACAGATATAATGAACCAGATTCTGTACACCTAGAACACACACAACATTTTTATCAAATTTGCTCTGATAATAAATAATTAAATTTAAAAAAACACACAAGAAGTAAGGAGATATAAGCTCTTGGGGGTTTGCTCTGGCACATTCCACTCTAATTTGCAGCCTACTACCACAATTTCCAGGAAGCCTCTGTTGCAGAAAAACCCAAGTTGGAAATGGAGAAATGCTGTCGCCTTGTGGCCGTGTGCTGCAAGAGCGGCTTTAAACGCAAAGCTATCTATCTGTCAGTTAACATTCACAAGGACTCAGGGCTCTAAAAGACACCTGCCCTCAAAAAATGTCCTGAGCTAGGCAATGGCCAAAAAAGTCAAAGCAGGCAAATGTTTCAAGGTGATAGTATGAAGAGGTAAGTTTTACTCACTCTTTTTCAAAAAAAAGGAAAATGGATAAAAGCTCAACATCAGGAATTATTAGACTCATCTAACCTACAATAAGGTTTCAACTCACATAAGTCAACTACCATCAGCAAGAAGTCCACAAACAATAAATGCTGAAGGGGTTTAAGAGAATTCTGTACCCTCTAGCTGCTGGTGAGATGTAAAGTGGTAAGAGCCAATAATGAGAACAGAAAGGAGCTGCGTTTAAAAGTAAAAATTGAGCCAACATTCCATCCAGCAGGCCTACTGCAGAGCCTCTCACCTGAGAAGACCAGAGTCGAGAAGACACAGGCTGCAACAGCTGCACTGCAGGAATTTTCACAATAGCCAAGACACGGAAGGAACAAAAATATCCATCAACAGACGAATGGATAAGAAGATCTAGTCCATGTACACAATGGATTATTAGCCATAGAAAACAATGAAACACTTCTGTTTGAGGCACCATAGATGAGCCTAGAGATAAACACAGAACATGAGGTAAGCCAGAAAGCAAAGGCATATCCTATGATATCACTTATAGGCACTATCTAACAACTGACACAAATGAACATAATTCCACAGAGAAAGATACTCACAGACTTAGAGAACAAACTATCCTTATCTAAAAGGAAAGGTGGGTGGAATGAATAAATTAGAATTAGGTTTACCATATGTGTACAAATACATATTGAACACATATATCAAAAAGACCGACCATATAGCAAGGGAGGTGTACGGAACACTCTGCAATAATTTACATGGGAAGAGGCTCTGTACATGAATTGATATATATAAAATGTACGAATGAACCAGATCGTGTACACCTAGGACAAACAATATTCTAATCATTACCCCGATTAAAAAAATTAAAGCAACGAACAAGAAGTATTGTGACATAAACTTATGGGGGTTTTTCCTGGCACATTCCATTCTAATGTACAACCTGGGAACACGACTTGCAGAAAGACTCTGCTGCCCTAGTAACCAGATGTGGGAATGGAGCAATGCTGCCGCCCTGTGGCGGTTTTCATCAACAGCAGGTTTAAACCCAGTGCTAATGGTCACTAAATATTCACACTCATTGCAGGCCTGTAAATGACACCTGCGCTCAAAATGTCCTGAGGGAGGTAATGGCCAAAATATTTCAAATGTGACACATACTTCAAGAAAAGAATTTAAAGATGTAAGGTGTACACGCAGCTTGAAGCAAAAAAGGACATGGCCGAAAGCTCAATTTCAAGGGATTATGAGATGCATGCAAAGGCAACCACAAAGAGGTATCAGCTCACAGCAAAGTCAGAAGAACCATCAGCAACAAAACTGCAAACAATAAATGCTGAAGGGGTTGTGGAGAAGTGCATACCCTCAACTTTAAGTGGGACTTAACCCGTTAAGAGCCACTAATGAGAACAGAATGGAGCTGCCTTTACAAGGCAAACATTGAGCTATGAGATGATCCAGCAGGCCCACTCCTGGGCCTATAACCTAAGAAGACAGAATTGGAAAGACACAGGCAGGCAAATCTGCACTGCAGCAGTATTACAACAGCCAAGACATAAAAGCAACCACAAAGTCCACCAACAGATGAGTGGACAAAGAAGAACTGGGACATGTCCAAAAAAATGAAACAATGCCATTAGCGGCACCATAGGTGAGTCTAGAGTTAATCACACAACATGCAGTAAGTCACAAAGCGAAAGACACATATCGTATGATATCACTTATAGGAGTTACCTAAAAATTGATGCCAGTGAAGATATTTCCACAGAGAAAGGCAATCACAGATTAATTTTAAAAAAACTTATGCTTCACCAATGGAAAGGTGTGAGTATCGTGCACTTCATATGCACAAGTACTGGAGGGCTGTAAATGAAACCTGCCCTCAAAATGTCTTGAGGGACGTATTGGCCAAAATATTTCAAAATGTGACACATACTGCAAGAAAACAATTTGAAGAGGTAAGCTGTACACGCAGTTTGAAGAAAACAACGACATCCCTGAAAGCTCAATTTCAAGGCATTATGAGATGTATGCAAATGCAACCACAAAGAGGTATCAGATCACACCAGTCAGAAGAACCATCAGCAACAAAACTACAAACAACAAATGCTGAAGGGGTGGTGAAGAAGTGCATACCCTCAATGTTAAGTGGGACTTAACCTGGTAAGTGCCACTAATGAGAACAGAATGGAGATGCCTTTACAAGGTAAACATTGAGCTACGAGGTGATCCAGCGGGCCCACTCCTGGGCCTAAAACCTACGAAGACAGAATTGGAAAGACACAAGCAGGCAAATCTGTATTGCAGCAGTATTAAAATAGCCAAGACATGGAAACAACCAAAAAGCCCATCAACAGATGAGTGGACAAAGAAGAACCGGAACACGTACAGATGGAATATTAGCCAAGGAAAAAAATGGCACAATGCCATTTGCAGCACCACAGGTGAGTCTGGAGATAATCACGAAACTTGCAGTAAGTCACAAAGCGAAAGACACATATCCTATGATATCACTTAGAGGTGTTACCTAAATTTGATATCACTGAACATATTTCCACAGAAAAAGGCAATCACAGATTCAATAAACACACTTATAGTTCACCAATGGAAAGGTGTGAGGATTGTATACATTAGGATATCGGGTTTAACGGAGCAATACAAACACAGGTGAAATATATAATCACTAAAGACCTACGGAATACCAAGAGAAGACCACTCAATATTGTGTCACAACCTACATGAGAAAAGGATCCAAAGAGGAATAGATATACATATATGTGTAAAAGAACCACATCTTGCACACCTAGAACAAGCAAAACATTGAAATCAAACTTGCTGTGATAGAAAATAAAAATTAAATTAAAAAACGAACAAGAAGTAGTGAGACATAAACTTAAGGGGCTGTTTCCTGGCACATTCCATTCTAATTTACAACATAGAACACGACTTCCATTGAGGCTCTGTTGCCCTAGTAACCAGATTTGGTAAAGGAGAACTGCTGCCGCCTCTTGGACGTTGCTCAAAACAGCAGATTTAAACCCAGAGCTAACGGTCACTTGATATTCAAAATAATTGCAGGCCTGTAAATGACACCTTTTTTTGGGGTAAAAAAAAGGGATGGAAAAATGCTCAACGTCAGGAATTAATAAAACCATGCAAAACCAGTCCACAAAAACGTTCACTTCACAGCCGTCAGAATGATCATCAGCAAAAAAAAAAGTCTACAAATAATAAATGCTGAAAGTGTTTTAGACAACTGCATACCCTCTAGCTGCTCGTGAGATGTAAAGTGGTACCAGCGAGCACTGAGAACAGAAAGGAGCTGCGTTTAAAAGTAAAAATTGAGCCACCAATCCATCTAGCAGGCCCACCACTGAGCCTCTCACCTGAGAAGAGCAGAGCCGAGAAGACACAGGCTGCAAAAGCTGCACTGCAGGAATTTTCACAATGTCCAAGACACAGAAGGAGCAAAATGTCCATCAACAGATGGATGGATAAGAAGAACTGGTCCATGTACAAAGTGGAATATTAGCCATGGAAAACAATGAAACACTGCTCTCTGAGGCACCATAGATGAGCCTAGAGAAAATCACAGAACATGAGGTAAGTCGGAAAACAAAGACATATCCTATAATATCACTTACAGGCGTTATCTAACAACTGACACATATGAACATATTTCCAAAGAGAAAAAACTCACAGACTTAGAAAACAAACTATGCTTATCTAAAATGAAAGTTTCGGGGAATGGATAAATTAAGATTAGCCTTACCATTTGTGTACAAATACATGTTAAATACATATATCAAAAAGACCGACCATATAGCAAGGGAGGTCGATGGAACACGCTGCAATAAGTTACATGGGAAGAGGATCTATACATGAATGTGTATATATATATATATATATATATATATATATATATATATATATATATATATATATATATAAATATATATTATACAAATGAACCAGAATGTGTACACCTGGGACAAACAATATTCTAAACATTACCCCGATTAAAAAAGTTAAAGTAACAAACAAAAAGTAATGTGACATAAACTTATGGGGGTTTATCCTGGCACATTCCATTCTAATTTACAACCTGGGAACAGGACTTCCATTGAGGCTCTGCTGCCCTAGTAACCAGATTTGGGAATGAGCAATGCTCCCACCTTGTGGCCGTTTCCCACAACAGCAGTTGTATACCCAGTGCTAAAGGTCACTAAATATTCACACTAATTGCAGGCCTGTAGATGACACCTGCCCTCAAAAAAAAAAGCATAGGGTTGTAAATCGAACAAGAAATCAAAAGACATCCACATTTGAAGAACACAGTTCCAAGAGGCATATTTAACGCACCATTTGTCATTTCCTTTTTTGTTTAAAAAAAAGAGGGTATGAAAAAATTCTGAACATCAAGAATAAATATAGCCATGCAAATCCAGTCTACAAAAACGGCCACCTCACAGCCATCAGAATGATCTTCAGGAAAAAAGTCTACAAAGAATACATGCTGAAGGGGTTTTAATGAACTGTGTACCCTCTACCTTCTGGAAGGATGTAAACTGGTAAGAGTTAGTAGTGAGAACATAATAGAGGTGCGTTTAAAGGTAAAAATTGATCTTCCATGTGATCGGCTAGGCCCACTGATGGGACTATCACATGAGTAGACAAGAATAAAGAAGACACAGGCTGGCAACCCTTCACCGCAACAACATGTACCAAAGCCAAGACTTGGAGGAAACCAAAATGTCCACCAACACAACAATGCACCAAGGGGTCCATGTACACAATGGAATATTAGCCACGGAAAAGCATGGAACAGTGCCGTTGGCACCACCACAGAAGGATCTAGAGATAATCACCCGAAATGAAGTACGAAAGAAACCGAAAGATAGATATCCTATGACATCACTTATACTTGTTACCTAAAAATTGATACCCTCACAGTTTGAATTAAAAAATGAAATGCCTGAAAGCCCAATTTCAAGGGATTATGAAACACGTGCAAATCCAACCACAAAGAGGTATCAGCTCACACCAGTCAGAAGAACCATCAGCAACAAAACTATAAACAATAAATGCTGAAGGGGTAGTGGAGAAGTGCATACCCTCAACTTTAAGTGGGACTTAACCCGGTAAAAGCGACTAATGAGAACAGAATGGAGGTGCCTTTACAAGGTAAACATTGAGCTATGGTATGATCCAGCAGGCCTACTCCTGGGACTATAACCTAAGAAGACAGAATTGGAAAGATACAGGCAGGCAAATCTGCATTGCAGCAGTATTACAACAGCCAAGACATGGAAGAAAGCAAAAAGTCCATCAACAGATGAGTGGGCAAAGAAGAACTGGTACATGTAAAGATGGAATATTAGCCAAGGAAAAAAATGGCACAATGCCATTTGCAGCACCATAGATGAGTCTAGAGGTAATCACCCAAATTGTAGTAAGTCAGAAAGCGAAAGACACATATCCTATGACATCACTTGTAGGGGTTACCTAAAAATTGATATCACTGAACACATTTCCACAGAGAAAGGCAATCGCAGATTCATTAAACAGACTTATGGTTCACCAATGGAAAGGGGTGAGGATTGTACACATTAGGATATTGGGTTTCACAGAGAGATACAATCACACGTGAAATATATAATCACCAAAGACCTATGGAATACCAAGAGAAGACTACTCAACATTGTGTCCTAACCTACATGCACAAAGAATCCAAAGAAGAATAGATATACACATATGCATATATCTATTCTTCTTTGGATTCTTTGTGCAGGTAGGTTAGGAAAAAATATTGAGTAGTCTTCTCTTGGTAGTCCATAGGTCTTTGGTGATTATATATTTCACGTGTGATTGTAACTCTCTGTAAAACCCAATATCCTAAGGTATACAATCCTCACACCTTTCCATTGGTGAACCATAAATCTGTTTAATGAATCTGCGATTGCCTTTCTCTGTGGAAATATGTTCAGTGATATCAATTTTTAGGTAACACCTACAAGTGATATCACAGGATATGTGTCTTTCGCTTTCTGACTCACGACAATTTGGGTGATTACCTCTAGACTCATCTATGGTGCTGCAAATGGCATTGTGCCAATTTTTTCCTTGGCTAATATTCCATCTTTACATGTACCAGTTCTTCTTTGCCCACTCATCTGTTGATGGACTTTTTGCTTTCTTCCATGTCTTGGCTGTTGTAATACTGCTGCAATGCAGATTTGCCTGCCTGTGTCTTTCCAATTCTGTTGGCTTAGGTTATGGGCCCAGGAGTGGGACTGCTGGATCATCTCGTAGCTCAGTGTTTACCTTGTAAAGCCAGCTCCATTCTGTTCTCATTAGTGGCTCTCACCAGGTTAAGTCCCACTTAACGTTGAGGGTATGCAATTCTCCATCACGCCTTCAGCATTTATTGTTTGTAGTTTGGTTGCTGATGGTTCTTCTGACTGGTGTGATCTGATACCTCTTTGTAGTTGCATTTGCATACATCTCATAATCCCTTGAAACTGAGCTTTCAGGGATGTCATTGTTTTCCTCAAAGTGCGTGTACAGCTTACCTCTTCAAATACTTTTCTGGAAGTATGTGCCACATTTTGAAATATTGTGGCCATTACTTACCTCAAGACATTTTGAGGGCAGGTTTCATTTACAGCCCTCCAGTACTTATGCATATGAAGTGACCATTAGCACAGGTTTCCAAGCTGCTGCTGCAGGTAACGGCCAGAGGGCGGCGGCATTTCTGTGTTCCCCACTCTGGTAACTAGTGAAACAGACCTTCCCGCCAGTGGTGTTCCTCGGTTATAAATTACAGTGGAATGTGTCTGGATAAATCCCCAAAAGCTGATGTCTCCTTCCTGATATTTGTTTTTAAAATTGAATTAATATTTTTCATTGGAGTACAATTCCATTGTGTACATGGACCACTTCTTCTTTCTGCATTCCTCTGTTGATGGACATTTTCATTGCTTCCAAGTGCTGGCTATGGTAAATATTGCTGGAGTGCAGGATTGCCAGCCTGTGTCTTTCTGATTCTCATCCTCTCAGGTGACAGATCCAGCAGTGGGTATGCTTGATTGAACGGTAGCTCAATGTTTACCCTTTCCAGGCAACTCCATTGTGTTTTCATTAGTGGCTCTTACCACGTCCCACTTAGAACCGAGGGGACGCATTCTACACCACCCGTTCAGCATTTATTGTTTGCAGAATTTTTGCTGATGGCCATTCTGACAGGTGTGAGCTGATAGGTTTTTGTAATTTTTATTTGCATGTCTTTAATAATTCCTAATGTTCAGCATTTTACCACACCATTTTTTATTCTGTTAAACAAAAACAGAAAAAAATGTGAGTACAATAAACCTCTTGAAATTGTCTTCTGGAAGGTTGCCCTCTTTGGAATTTTTTGGTCGATTTTCAACCCCAGGATTTTTTTTGGAGGGCAGGTGTCATTTACAGGCCTGCAATGTGTGGGCATATTTAGTGACCATTAGCACTGAGTTTACAGCTGCTGTTGTGGGAAACGGCCACTAGGCGTCAGCATTGCTCCATTCCCACATCTGATTAAGAGGGCAGCAGAGCCCTTCCCGAAGTCCTGTTCTCAGGTTGTAAATTACAACGGAATGTGCCAGGAAAAACCCTCAGAAGATTATGTCACATGACTTCTTGTTCGCTGTTTTAATTTTTTTAATCGGGATAATGATTAGAATATTCTTTGTCCTAGGTGTACACAATCTGGTTCATTTGTACGTTTTATATATATATATATATATATATATACATATATATATATATTCTTCTACAGATCCTCTTCCCATGTGAGTTATTGCAGAGTGTTCCGGTGACCTCCCTTGCTATATGGTCGGTCTGTTTGATATATGTATTTAATATGTATTTGTACACATATGGTAACCCTAATCTTAATTTATCCATTCCCCCACCTCTCATTTGACATAAGCTCAGTTTGTTTTCTAAGTCTGTGAGTGTCTTTCTTCGTGGAAATATGTTCATTTTCCTGCAAGAGCGGCTTTAAACGCACAGCTAACGGACACTTAACATTCACAAGGACTCAGGGCTCTAAAAATCACCTGCCCTCAAAAAATGTCCTGAGATAGGGAATGGCCAAAAAAATTCAAAACAGGCAAATATTTCAAGGAGATAGTATGAAGAGGTAAGTTTTACTCACTCTTTTTCAAAAAAAAAGGAAAATGAATAAAAGCTCAACATCAGGAATTATTACACTCATCTAATCTACAAAAAGGTTTCAATGCACACAAGTCAACTACCATCAGCAAAAAGTCTACAAAGGTTGGCTATGGTAACGAAAATGTCTATCAACAGAGGAACGCACAAAGAAGAAGTGGTCCATGTACACAATGGAATATTACTCCAATAAAAAATATAAATTCAATTTAACAAACAAACATACGTAAGGAGACATCAGATTTGGGTGTTTATCCAGGCATATTCCACTCTAATTTATAACCAAGTTACACCACTGGCAGGAAGGTCTGTTTCACTAGTTACCAGAGTGGGGAATGCAGAAATACTGCCGCCCTGTGGCCGTTACCTGCACCAGCAGCTTTAAAACCTGTGCTAATGGTCCCTTCATATGCACAAGTACTGGAGGGCTGTAAATGA
>NW_021147176.1:0-20022 GCF_002837175.3 Physeter macrocephalus
ACATAATGAGGCTACAAGACCGGCTGCTGAAGAGTGTCACACCCCTGCTCATGGCCTGCAATGCCTACGAGCTGAGTGTCAAGATGAAGACCCTCAGTAACCCCCTGGACTTGGCTATTGCCCTGGAGACCACCAATTCTCTCTGCCGGAAGTCTTTAGCTCTTTTGGGACAGACGTTCTCCTTGGCCTCTTCTTTCCGGCAAGAGAAAATCTTAGAAGCCGTCGGCCTCCAAGATGTAGCTCCCTCTCCTGCCGCATTTCCAAACTTCGAGGACTCTACTCTGTTTGGGAGAGAGTACATCGATCACCTGAAGGCCTGGCTGGTCAGCAGTGGGTGTCCACTCCAGGTCAAGAAAGCCGAACCCGAGCCAACCCGAGATCAGGAGAAAACGGTTCCTCCTACCAAACCTGAAATTCAGGCTAAGGCTCTGAGTGGTCTAAGTGATGGTAAGGAAAGCAGCAAAAGTTTCTATTTGTTGCGATTTGCTTGCTTTTCATGTTTTCTTGTAATGTCTCTCATTCTCTTTGATATTTGTACATAAAACTCCTTTAGCCAGTTGGAAACAAATCAGAATTTTAGTAATCAACTCACAATGACCAGTATACATGCCTGCCATTCATTCTGTAAGCATGTAAGCATGCGTTAGGAATCTTCTGTCTGTTACAGAAGTCCTTAGACTTTCTGGGTCACAGACTCCTTTGGGAATCTGATGAAAAGCTGTGGTCCTTGCCAGGGAAAATACATATATGTTTGTACACAATGTTGCACTTTCTGGGGTGTTCCTGTCATCCTGCAGCCAAGTTTGAAGAAGCCTTGTTCCAACAGCACCCCTTCTCTAGCCCCGTCCCCGCCAAGTTATTACTAGAAGGGAGAGTAAATGCTGGGCACAGTCTCTTAAGAATTCCCCAGGCTTCTAAAGGGAAAGAAATCACAAAACCCAGCCCCTCCTTTGCTGGGATTAAGGGGGCTATAGGAGAGGCCCCAGCTCAGCTCAGCCTGGGGAGTCGGGAAGGCCATGTTTGAGCTGTTTTGAGGGATGCGTGGTGGAGGCACCTTTTCACCTGCTCGCTTTTCTAGACTGGCTAAAGGTTGAGAGATCACCTAGGTATACCTGGTAACCTGCAGTTAACGAGTTGGCTTACTGGGGAGGGGAAGGACCTAGAAGAAGGTAATAGAAATAGAAATGACTGGCTGGTGTCCCTTGTCCCTCCCCCTTTGCTCTCAGGATGGACGTTCTCACAACCCAGACATCCCAGAGGTCATGAACACACATAGTGGCCATGTGGCCATTTAGGAAGTCCCCTTTCCCTCTGATACAGTTTTCAGCTTCCATTGCCCCAGCCAAGTTGGGAAGTCTCATTTGTCCCTGAGTCTCTTCAATCCTCTCCACCCTCGTGGAGCCCTGACTGCAACAGGCACTGGGTAGGTCACTCCACAGATGGGCGGCCACACCTACTCCCAGAGGGAGAGCCTTCCAGTAGTGGGCTCAGGGCTGAAGCAGGACCTCTCCTCCCCACATCCCCCAAAGTAGTGGGGTGGAAAGTCAGTATAACAATGATACTGAAGAACTGTAAGAAGGACAAAAAAGTCCCCCATAACCTAAAGTTGCCTGCCACCATCCCCTGGTTGTGCTGCTATGCAGGCATGCCTGTAGCTGCAGTCTTGTTGTACTGAAAACACTACAATCTGCTCTTTTACAGGATTATCAAAGGCTCTTTTCTGTGTTTCTGCGGCATTTGCAGCATCATGACTAAATGTAAATTTACCTCACCTCTCCCTTGATGTTGGACTCATAGTGCCTTTTACTAGAGGCTTCTGAGGCTGAGCAGAGCTCGGTTCCCATGAGATTGGCATCTGCAAAGCATTGGCTCCTTTTCTGGTCAGCAGGTAGACAGCGCCAGTGCCCACGTCTTATGGGGCGCCGCCCTGCCATTACTTCAGTACTGTTAGAAATGCTGGGATGACATCTTTGGTTGCATTTATTATTGCTATTATTTTCATTAAAAATGTTTTTGAATCCTCCCTTAAAGGAGATATTCACAGAATGATTGCTGGGCCAAAAGTAGGACCTACTTTCTGGCCCTTACTATGGTCATCTTCTCTAGAGATGGTTGCAGTAATGCACAAATTTCATTGTCTTTGAAAGCTTCTGACTTTGAATCTCTTATTCTTTTGTAAAATCATATAAAACTAGCAGTTCTATAAAATAAGAGCCAACAACAAAAAAAGGGAAAGTAACTTCAGAGGGGAAATGACATGACAATTGAAGGATTGACTCATCCTGTGTTAAGAATTCACATTGATGTTTAAAATACCATTCCACAGAACAAACTGGAAAACCTCTCCAGTTCAGGGGTGATTTTTATTGAATGAATGAACAAATAGACCATCTGTGCTATTAAAACTAGCAAATATCAGAAAACTAAACAATCTTAGTGTTTAAGGACATAATGCTCTCTGTGTTGCTTGTGGCATTGTAAATTACAAGTCATTGGAGGAAATTCACACTTTAAGAAATGTTTTCTTTCATACATTCAGATATTTTCTGTGAACACCTACCTTGGAACTACTGACTTTTTTAATTGGGAAATTTTTCTTTGTAAGTTTATGTATATGTTTTATGATTACAAAACACATGTGTGTTTAACTTTTATAGATAAAGCAAACACAAAAAATGGAATCCCTGATAAATCTACCACCCATAGATAAAACCTCTGTTAACTTTCGGGTATATTTCCTTCTAATTTTTTTCTGTGTGTCTGTATTTATGTATCTCTTTTCCTTTTTTTCATATTACAACTCACAGTTTAGATACACTTTTTACATATTTTATACCTAGATACATTTTATGTCTTTTGTTCTCCCCTTAATATTGTGAACATTCAAGTTAAGATGTATGCAAAAAGTGGTATGGAGTTGCTACACACCATTTTCTCCTATAGAATGTGTATATATATTGCTCTGTACAGTCATCATAAGTTTGTGACTATTTCTCTCCTAGCGATTATGCTGTTATAGCTTTTGAGAGGATATTTTGCATATTGGTTTCGAGGATAACAGGCCCCTTTCCTCTTTTCAATGCTGGTCTGTCATGAACAAGGATTTCAGTTCCTGGTGCCTGCTTAGGCTCCATCCTAAGCCTTCAATTCTGTCCTGGTCTTCCCAGGCCCCATGTGGTCCAGTGTGTTTCTCAGAAAAGCCCTTCTGTGTGTTCCAGAGGTCCCCCAGCGAGCAGACCACAAGGTGGTGGACACCATTGACCAGCTGGTCACACGTGTTGTTGGAGGCAGCCTGTCTCCCAAAGAAAGAGCTCTTCTCAAGGAGGACCCTGCTTACTGGTAGGTCTTTAAATGTTGCTCTTCAGAATTCGTCCCGTAAAGTACATGGCAATGTTTTCGTTGCTCTGATGATGTCCAGAGAAGAGGGTGAGATGCTTATTTTGTGCTGTGGTGTAGTCAGTGGGAAGAGCATGAGGGTGGGTCAGGTTCATGTGGGTTCAAGCTCCAGCCTGCTGCTTACGTGCCATGTGGCCTTCTCTCATCTGGACATGGAGCACTTTGTCCCTGCTGTGCTGGTTTGAGGATGAGGTGAGAGCTGTATGCAAAGAGTGAGTGTAAGATAAGGAATATATCACAGCAGTTGTTTGTGATTTATTGCTACTGTTTGTTAAACTGTCTTTTCCTTTTGCCTTACTGCCTCTTCACTTGAATAGAACTTTTTAAAATTAAGGTTTTCACCATAAATACAGTATTTGCTCATTAGAGAAGGTAAAGAAGAACAGAAAATTGGGCAAAGCCACCTGTGTGCTTACTGGCATTCACTGGCATTTTTGGGTATTTGCTTCCAGTCTTTCTGCTCATTGCGAGCTGTTTGGTTTTTAACACAGTTGTGATTATGCTGTGATATACCCTACTCCTTTTAGATAACACAGGAAAATGCTCGTATTCCCTACTTTTTGTAAACATTTCAGATGGCTGTGTTTACCAGTTCGCAGAGTAGGTGATCAGTTTATCTAGCCATTCCTCTCTTGTTGGATTTTTAGAATTTTTTTTTTTTTTTTTTTTCCGGTACATGGGCCTCTCACTGCTGTGGCCTCTCCCGTTGCGGAGCGCAGGCTCCGGACGCGCAGGCCCAGCGGCCATGGCTCACGGGCCCAGCTGCTCTGCAGCATGTGGGATCTTCCCGGACCGGGGCACGAACCCATGTCCCCTGCATCGGCAGGCGGACTCTCAACCACTGTGCCACCAGGGAAGCCCTAGAATATTTTTGATTGTACACTATTTTTAATTTTTTCTGTGAATAGCTTAATGCATCACATTTTTGTGTGTGTTTAGGATTATCTCTAGATTAGATTGCTGGAAGTGGAAAGGTTTTATACTTCGTTAACTTTTTAAAAAATGATCAAAGTGGCATATGCCTTTGTAAAAATAGAGAAAAGTAAAAAGGCAAAGATGGAGTTACTCAGAGCTCTCCCACTTCTCCCCCACTGTGTGTGCTCTGTAGTTGTGTCCTGTGTTTTAAACTTAACGTAAATGTCCTTATTATCAATGAATGCATACTATTCCTTCTTACACAGTATACTACACTCAACCATTGCCCATTGGTGGATTCTTAGATTCTAATCACGTTATGATGAATGTTGTTTTGCTTTTATTTATGTCTACATTTCTGGCAGTTTATTACGGTAGTATCTGGGAGTGAAATTGCTAGTTTAAAAGGAAAGCTCATTTTAGAGGCTTTTGATCTGTGTCATTGTTTCTTAGCTGCAGCATTATTGATGTTTGAGGCTGGATATTTCTCTGCGGGGGGGACTTTCCTGGGCATCCTTGGCCTCCACTCACTAGATGCCAGTAGAAGCCTCCATCCCAGCAAAAATACCTTCAGACATTGCTCAGTGTCCCCTGGGGGACAGAGTTGTCCCTGGTGGAGACCACTGATCTTTATCATCAGGTTATTTTCCATGATTGACACCCTCACTGCCACTCCATACATGTGCCATGCCCTCACATGAGTGTTTTGACTTAAAGATAACTTCATAGTGTGATGTTTTACCTTATATTCTTTTGTTAATTAAAGAGATTATGTGTTTACTCATAGGACTTCTAGTTGTAGTTCCTCTTTTTTCAGTGGTCTGTTCAGGTCTGGTATAGTCAATGTTGCATCCATATGAAACTCTATTCTTGCTGTTGTAATTACTAAAGATGCTTGAAAGGTGTAAATTTCTGTGTAATGGCACCAGGACTTTGGTCCTAACCAGAATGATTTTTCAGGAGAAGAGTTGGAACTTGTTATGGTTTTATTTTTACAGAATTTTTTTTTTTTTGGCTGCACTGGTCTGTGTTGCTGCACTCGGTCTTTCTCTAGTTGTGGCGAGTGGGGCTACTCTTTGTTGTGGTGCGCGGTCTTCTCATTGTGGTGGCTTCTCTTGTGCAGAGCACGGGCTCTAGGTGTGTGGGCTTCAGTAGTTGCAGCACGCAAGTCCTAAAGCACGCAGGCTTCAGTAGTTGCTGCGCTTGGGCTCAGAAGTTGGGGCTCGTGGGCTCTAGCGCGCATGCTCAGTAGTTGTGGCGCACGGGCTTAGTTGCTCCGCGGCATGTGGGATCTTCCCGGACCAGGGCTCGAACGCGTGTTCCCTGCATTGGCAGGCGGATTCTTTACCACTGAGCCACCAGGGAAATCCTTTACAGAATTCTTGAATTCATCTAGATTATGTTCCTGTGTTGAATAAGATAGGCATGTAACTTAAAAGGTAAAAAAAAAAAAAAAAAAAAAAAAAAAGAAAAGAAACCCAGTAACCTAATTGCCCCAGTATCATTTATTGAATACTTTTAATTTAGCAAATACTTTTGCTTTCTGTGCACTTGGTACCGTTCTAAGCACTTTACTCCTTTAAGCATTAGCTGGCCGAACCCTCATAAACAACCTTTTTAGGTAGATATGTTGTCATCCTGATTTTACAGACAGAAAACTTGAGGCTCAAAAGAGACCTCTTGCCTCAAGGAGGCACAGCTAGTAAAAGACAGAGCTGAGATTCACATTTGGGCTCTGTGGTCTCAACCAGCGCTCACACTGAAGGAAGGAGGCTAGATAGCCTCAGATTGACAGATGAAAGCAGAGACCAAATTCTCTGGGTAAGATGTCATCTAGACTTGGAAGACCCAGGGGCAATTTCCAGGTGATTGCCGAGGTGATTGGGCTGGAGGGAAGGGGGACCCTGAGAGGACTAGAAGCATGCCTCTCTGCCTCATGACCGCTGCGCACTACCCAGCAGGTTCATGATCACTGACAGCCAGGGGTGGCGGACGGAAGCATAGCCAGAGCTGGGTGTATGTGTGGCGGTGGGAGGGGGTTGCAAATCAGAAATGAGCATTGAGCTCTAAACCAAGTATTTGAGGGAAACTGGCAGCATGAAAGAGGGCCACCCAACTCAGCAGATCTGGCACCTAAGAAGACAGTTGCTCTAAGGAAAAGAAGATGGTCTACAAGTACATATGTGTAATTAATAGTCTTGGGTGGATAATAGCATATTGTGTCCATGAGATAGGAACTGCTTGTTATGGAAAAGAACCAATTAAGGATCTTGGAATTGACAAATGTGATTGTTGAAATGATCTCAGTGGTCGGCTGATAGAATTGACCTGGATGAAGAACAGATTAGGGAGCTTCCCTGGTGGCGCAGTGGTTGAGAGTCCGCCTGCCGATGCGCAGGGGACGCGGGTTTGTGCCCCGGTCCGGGAAGATCCCACGTGCCGCGGAGCGGCTGGGCCCGTGAGCCATGGCCGCTGAGCCTGCGCTTCCGGAGCCTGTGCTCCGCAACGGGAGAGGCCACAACAGTGAGAGGCCCGCATACCGCATTAGGGAGCTGGACTCAGAGACTTGATCACCTGTGACTTCCTTCAGAAAGAATTACCCAGAGACTGTAAGAAGAAAGAGTGTGCAAAAAACAGTGTTAAAGAACTAGTAAACTTAGGTTTTTGGTGTGTATATTTTAATTCTTAAGTTGAAGTAGTACTTGTATGTGATTTACCAAAAAAATGAAGTAAACACAAAAGGCAAAATGTTTCTGCCATGATATCGATGGCAGAAACCATGGCTGTGTCTATGCGGCATGCAGGATCTTAGTTCCCTGACCAGGGTTTGAACCCGTGCCCCCTACAGTAGAAGGGCAGAGTCTTAACCACTGGACGGCCAGGGAAGTCCCCAGTTCCACTCCTTGGAGACAGTCGCTTTTAGTTCGTTAAACTACTTTTAACAGTTACTTCTGTATCTCTAGAGATGATAAGCCTATGTTGCTCTTTTTTTTGTTTGTTTTTATGACCACACTGCAGGTCTTGTGAGATCTTAGTTTCCCAACCAGGGATCGAACCCGGGCCCCAAAAGTGAAAGCACCAAGTCCTAACCACTGGACCACCAGGGAATTCCCCAAAGCATTTTCCTTATAATGAAAAGTGTATAATTCAAGCCTCACAGCAACATGATGAAGTAGCTTATTATCATCTATCTCATCTTACAGATGGAGAAACTGAGGCACAGAAAGATTCAGTAAATCTCACAGCTAATAAGTGGCTACACTGGGATTTGAACCTGGCAGGCTAGCTTAGGAGTATTCTATGCTCTTGATGTTATGCTCCACTAGAACTAAGGGAGATGGGTTTGTGACATGTCCTCACACTGCATGCACTTGGCATTAGAACCGACCTGGGGAAAGGGACTTACATCTTGGGGATCCAGGTCACCTGGGCACTGACTCCACTTTCTGCCCTGGATGAGGGGCTGCGTTTGACCTGAGAACTGGAGCTTCCGTGTTGGTCAACCTTCCCTTATGTGGCAACCCTTGCTTGTTAGGGTGCAGTCTTGCAGGATGCTGCTGTTGGCCCAGCAGAGTGTCCAGGGCAGCAGAGGAGCCAGCACATAGGCTGTTTTCTCAGATCCAGCCAGGCCTTGACTGTGCAGTGAGCATCAACAGGAGCTTCATATGGAGCTGCCCACCAGGGACATGCCACATCACACGGTGCTGCCAGCATCCTGCTGTGCACTGCCACCTCACAGCCAATCAGCTTCTGTTATTGGTAATTGGGAACTTCATCTAATATATGATCTCAACGTCGGGCGGTCCAAAAGCCGCATGAAATATTGCCATACTTACCAAACAGTACTCGTTCTTTAACACAAACTGAGATTGAACGTTCACAAAAACCTTGTTATGGATGAGGTCGTGGAGAAAATTAAAGAATATCCCAGGAAAGGAAAGTCACGTGGGCCACATTGTGCAATGCATAGAAGTTGAAACCAGCAACAGCCAAAATAAAACAGACTTCTAAATAACTTTTGTATGAAAGAGAATTAGAATTGGAATTAGAAACTCTTCAGAAGGAAGTAGCAGGGAGAGCATTGCATATAGAATGCAGCCATAACAGCGGTTGGGGGAAAGGTGCGACCTTGCATGTGTATCAGAAATAAAGAGTGAAGGTAAGCATTCAACTCATGAAGCAAGAAAGAAATGGTGCAAAAAGCCCAGAGACTGCAAGGAAAGGGTTAATAGAGATGAAAGAAAGTGCTAATGAAATGGTCAACAAAGTAAATAATGTGACATTCCCCTTCTAACCCAATCATTCCCCTTTCTAACCCATTCCTTGAGCAAATCCTTAAGTTTGCTTTATATTCTTTCAACCTATGTGAAAAAAATATATGTGGATGTCATGTGCACAAAGCAGTTTCATATGGTACGTATCAATGTTGGTCTTCTTCTCTAGCTTGCTCTCTGTGGGCTGTATTACGGATCTCTTTCTATGTCAGTACATGTAACTCAAACTCCTCTTTTCTGTACTGTTCTCATTATGACTCTGGCACGTGATTTCACAGCAGTGGCACACTGGCCTTAATGATGTAGTTAAAAGGTCGCTGAGTGTCCACCATTTGAAGGGCGTCATCTCCTGAAAGTGATGTCCAGGAGCAACACCTGCCATTCCCTGACAGCAGAGCGCTTCTTTGGTTTCAGGGTAACTGGTTTGTATTGCGAGGCCACCAGGAGCTGGGAGCTCCTTCATGGCTGCGGATGACGGAAATTGAGGAGGAATCGACCAGTGTTCGGTCAAAGCTCCTGGTCACCCTGTGGTCACTCTGAGCAGGACAGATGACCAGGGCCCAGCTCTGGGTCCTTGGTGAAGCCGGGCAGAGCCTCTCCAACAGCAGGGAGGCCACCAAGTAGAAAGGGTTTGCAGAAGTGTATTTACAGCGACAATTTGGTCATGCTGGTGTATTCACAAATGTCCTGCTATTTCTGTTTTGTTATATAGGTTTTTATCTGATGACAGTAGTCTGGAGTATAAATATTATAAGTTGAAGCTGGCAGAAATGCAGCGGATGAGCCAGACCTTGCCAGGAGCAGATCAGAAGCCGATGGCGGCAGAGTGTGCAGTCCGGGCCATGCTATATGCCCGGGCAGTCCGGAGCCTCAAGAAGAGGCTCCTACCAGGGCGGCGGCGGGGGCTGCTTCGAGCTCAAGGACTCCGGGGCTGGAAAGTGAGGAGAGCGACCACCGGGACCCAGACCCTCCTCTCCTCAGGCACCAGACTGAAACACCATGGCCGGCAGGCTCCAGGCTCCTTGCAGGGAAAGCCGCCCCAACCAGACGGAAATGATGCTGCCAAGGACTGCCCGCCAGACCCAGCCAGACCCTCTCCTCGGGACCCCAGCCCAGAAGCCTCAGGCCCATCCCCCAAGCCAGCAGGAGTGGATGTCTCTGAAGCCCCTCAGACCTCTTCTCCCTGCCTGTCTACTGATGGTGAGTGCTTACTCCTGTCCCCCTCCTCTGGGCCCCAGCCCCAATGCTCATCTATCCCCAGGGGTCTCTGCAGAAACAGGTGGCTTCAGTGGGCTGAGCTGGGCTGGGCAGCAGGCAGCAGTGAAAGGGACCTGGCCAGGATGGCACACACACAGGCACTCTCTCTTCTCTTGCTTCCTCAAGGGGCTGGCCCTAGACTCCTGCTGCACCCTTCCTCTTCTCCTGAGTGTGGAGCTGACACAAGGTGCTGTCTGGTGACTCTGTGCTTCCCTGCAAGGTCCTCCTGCTGGTCAGCAGGGTGTGCCATGTGCCCGTGCTTAGGGCTTTGAGCTCCTTGATCCATTTCTCTCTATTCTTGCCCGTTATATGTTCCATAAGGCTGCCTGTGTTCTCGTTCTGCTTCCTCCTGCCCGCTAAGGTCTCTGTTTCCTTCCTTAGAGTTAGTTGACCTGCAGTTTCTTTTGTTTCTCCCAGCCATTACCTTCTCCTACTGCAACAGGCCTGCCCTCTGGCCAGTGCTTCCCACTCAGCACTAGGTGGGAATGGAGAGGGAAAAAATCTACACAACTGCTACATTTCTCTAGCTATTGCTACATAACAAGCCAATCCAAACTGTGGCTTCAAACAGGAGGCATCCAGTGTTGCTTCGAGTCAGCTGGGCTGGGCCTGCAAACTGTCTGCAGGCAGCGGCCAGTTGTTTGGAACTGTCAGCTGAGGTGATAGGGGTAGTGGGCTACATGCCTGTCACCCACCAGCAGTTCACCTGACCGTCGGGTTTGGCCATCCAGGAGAGGCAGAGGAGGTGCTTGAGCCCTCTCAGGCCTGGACTCCGCATTTCTGTCACATTCTTAGCCAGCAAGAGTTCCAGGGCCAGCCCCAGTTCAAGGGGAAAAAAGAGAGTCCACCTCTGCTGGACAGAGCTGCAGAGTCACATGGCAAAGGGCAAGGGTACAGTGAGGGGCTGTCTTTGTAATCAGTCTCCACAACCCCACGATGTTCACATGGGAATTGGCAGCTCAGAACCAATACATGACAGTTGCTTTATTTTGTAGTTGATACGAAGACAATGGAGACTGCAGAGAAACTGGCCAAATTTGTTGCTCAGGTGGGACCAGAGATTGAACAATTCAGCATAGAAAACAGCATTGACAACCCCGACCTTTGGTATGTACCCATCACACCCCTTTAATTTGAGGCCATGAGTGTCCTGAGAGCCCGCAGGAGTTCACCCCATGAGTGTCCTGAGAGCCCACAGGGGGTCGCCCCGGGATGAATCACGACTTCACTTCTGCTGAGCTCAGGGCTGTTAGGGAGCATCTGTTTTGGGTTGTTGAGAGACCTTCCCTCATCTGGGGCATCAGGAAAAGCCTCCCCCGGAGGGAAGTTTAAGCTGGATCTGAAGGTTCAATGGGTGTTGGCCAGGGGAAGGGGGAGAGGATGCCCTGGCCGAGAGACTTATAGTTTCCCCAGGATCTTTGCAGAGGCAAAGAGGAGAGTGTGTCCTCGCCCATGAGTCTGAGGAGGAGGAGGGCACTGTCCCTGGTCATGCTGGCTACTCTGGGCAGGATGAGAATGTGCTGCTTATGTAGCATGTTGGTAGGTTTTGGTCCAGGTGTGAGCAGCAAGCACTTCCACGCAGTGATGGCATGGCACCCTTGTGCCAGGAGGGGGCACCATTATCCTCTCCATTCTTCAGATGGCGTAATCATTCAACACTACACAGCCCAGAGGCCACAGAACCAGAGCCCCACTCTGCCTGCGGGGTGCGGGTTCTCCTTCAGGGAGAGGCTTCCTGAGGGCCATGTGTTCCCAGTACTGAGCCGTAACCCGGCTGGGCTCCCCTTGGAGTGTGGGGTTCCCACACTGTGTGGATTGTGTCCTATTGCCAGCTAGGGGTTCTGGGCCCTCACCCTGCTCCCAACATGCTAGAGAGTCGTGCCTCAGCTTAGTTAAGAATACAGTTAAAAACTACATTTCCTGGAGCATTTCTGGGACCCAGTAGTGGCTAAGTGCACACTTCTACTTTGGCCTTACACACAATCTCTTTGTGTTTGTGGTGAGAATTTTTGGATATCTTCCAGAAGGGGATTGTTGAATCATAGTTCAACGCAAACTAAGTTTCGTTAGTGCGAATTCCCCTCCCTGAGGGCCAGTCTCCTAGGAGTGTCATGAGTGCCTTTCCCCACCCCCCATCTTTTGGCATGCCTTTGAGCCAGTGGGATTGGTGAGGAATTTCTAATTTTCTCAGTGAAGTTTTAGTTTGCATTTTTCTTATGAGTGAAATTGAACCTCTTTTCATAAACTTGTGTCCTTTGAATATCTTTCTGTAAACTGTTGATATCATTTGCCTGTTTTTTTAAAAAAGTTTTGTTGAGGTATAATTGACATGCCATAAACTGCACATATTTGTCTAATAAGTTTTTTTTATTAATTTATTTTTGGCTGCATTGGGTCTTTGTTGCGTGCGGTCTTTCTCTAGTTGCAGTGAGTGGGGGCTACTCTTCCTTGCAGAGCGCGGGCTTCTCATTGTGGTGGCTTCTCTTGTTGCAGAGCACGGGCTCTAGGCGCGCGGGCTGCAGTAGTTGTGGCACGTGGGCTCAGTAGTTGTGGCATGCAGGCTCAGTAGTTGTGGCACACGGGCTTGGTTGCTCCGCAGCTTGTGGGATCTTCCCGGACCAGGCCTCGAAACCTGCATTGGCAGGCGGATTCTTAACCACTGCGCCACCAGGGAAGTCCCTGTCTAATAAGCTTTAATACGTGTTTACACTCATGCAGCCATCACCACCATCAAGATGATGAACACATCCATGACTCAGAAGTTTCCTTGTGCCCTTTGTCATTCCTTCCTGCAGGCAGCTGCTGATCAGGGCTCTCTCACTGTAAATAGTTTGCATTTTCTATAATTTTGTGTAAATGCAGTTTGTTCTCTCCATTTGTCTGGCTTCTTACTCCACATAATTATTCGGGTTCATCCATGGTGTGTGTATCCATAGCTCATTCGTTTATTGCTGAGTGTATCGCATTGTATGGCTGGACCACAGTTACTTACCCGTTCAATTTTAGATAAACCTTCTGTGAGCAGTCATGTACAAGGTCTGCTTTTATTTCTCTCCAGTAAAATACTGAGGCAGAGAAAGACTGGCTCACATGGTGGGTCTGTGTTTAACTTTTGAAGAAACATCCAGACTGTCTTTCTAAGTGGTGGCACAGTTTTGCATTTCCAGCAGCTTGGGTGAGAGTTCTGGTTCCTCCCCATCCTCACCAGCACTTGATAGTGTCAGTCTTCTTCATGTTAGCCCTCTTGGTGTGGGGAAGGGGTGTCCCACTGTGGTTCTCATTTGTGTTTCTCTGAGGACTAACAATGCTGAGCATCTTTGCATGTGCTTATGTATTTCTTTTTTTTTTTTTGCGGTACATGGGCCTCTCACTGCTGTGGCCTCTCCTGTTGCGGAGCACAGGCTCTGGAAGCGCGGGCTCAGCGGCCACGGCTCACGGGCCCAGCTGCTCTGTGGCATGTGGGATCTTCCCGGACCGGGGCATGAACCCGTATCCCCTGCATCGGCAGGCGGACTCTCAACCACTGTGCCACCAGGGAAGCCCCTGCTTATGTATTTCTTTAGTGAAGTGTCTGCTTGGATCTTTGGCCCATTGTTTTATTCGGTCGTTTATTTACTTATTAATGAATTTTGAGAGTTTGTTATATATTCTTTTTTTTTTTTTTTTTTTTTTTTGCGGTATGCGGACCTCTCACTGTTGTGGCCTCTCCCTTTGTGAAGCACAGGCTCCGCACAATAGGCTCAGCCACCATGGCTCACGGGCCCAGCCGCTCCGCGGCATGTGGGATCTTCCCGGACTGGGGCATGAACCCGTGTCCCCTGCATCGGCAGGCGGACGCTCAACCACTGTGCCACCAGGGAAGCCCCTGTTATATATTCTTGATACAAGTTATTTGTCAAGTGTGTGGTTTGCAGATAATTTCTCCCAGTCTGTGACTTGTTTTCTCATTCTAGCAGTGTCTTTTGGAGGGCAGAAGTTCTTAATCTTTGCCCTTTCCTCGATTGGGCTTTTTGGATTTATTCTTTCTAGTTTCTCTGACCTTTTACCTGTAATGTAATTGTATCTATTTCCTTCATAGTTGGATATTTATCTTTCACTTTACTTATGGTATGTTCTGCAGTGCAGAAATGTTTGATGTAGTCAGATTTCTCAGTTTTGTCTCGTTGCACCTGGATACAGAGTTACAGTTAGAAAGAATCTCCCTACACTCAGATTATAAAGACATTTATGTATTTTCTTCTACAACTTGTATGGCTTGGTTTTTACATTTAGATCTCTGATCAGTGTGGGGTTATTCAGGAGCAGAGAGTACAGCATAGATCCAATTTAAATATTTTTGTAAAAAAGCTGCCCAGTTGTCCCAACACCACTCGTTGAAAAGACTGTTCTTTTTCACGGTGGTTTGAGAGGCCACCTTCATCAGATACTGTGTTTCTGGCCTTTCTCTTGGTCTGTCTGTCCATAGACAAGTACCACGCTGTTTTAACTATAGAGGCTTCCCACACCTTGTAATACCTGGTGGAACTGGGCCCCTTGTTGATCTTGTTCAGGGGTTTCCTAGATAGTCTTACATACTCATGTTTCTATATGAACTTAAGAATCATGTTCAGATCCAGAAAAAAATGATGCTTTTACTTTTATACATTAATATTTAATTAAGGGAGAATTGACTTCATTATGAGCCTGAGTTGTCCTGTCCAAGAACAAGGGCTGTCTTTCCTTTGGCCCAAGTAAATTTTGTGTGTTTTCGGTTTCTCACACCAGCCGCAGCTCCAAGCTGTGCTAGGGCCATTGGACTCCGAGGCTCAGAGAGGCCTTTTTGCCAGCACATTCACGCAGCTTTGCTGCAGGACATGAGGCAGGAGGTGACACACCTCTCTCCATCTCATGGCTGCAGTATGGGAGGAACCAGAGAGTCACAGTGAGCACACGCAGGCCCAGAGTGGCCGGTGACGTAATCAGAAAGAGATGAGGTAAGGCCCAGGTCGGATCTCCTGGCTGAAGTGTTAGAGCTCGTTCTAGTATGTTCTCTGGTCGTTCCTGCATACCTTGTTCCTCCAGCTCCCTCCCTGAGAAAGCAATTAGGCCTCTTATGTTCTGGCTCCTTCGTTAAATTACTAATACTCTTCAAGCTCTCTATCTCATTGTAAAGCTGCCCATCAACCACAGCTGATGGAAAGAGGTCATGTGTTCTCTTCTTTGTCCCACCCCCAGCTTTGTCAGCTCCATTTGGACAGTTTCAGAAAATACGAATGTTTATAGAGAACACTCCGGTTAACCAATGTATTTCATCTTTATCCCAGGTTTCTACATGACCAAAACAGTTCAGCTTTCAAATTCTATCGAAAGAAAGTATTTGAACTGTGCCCATCGATTTGCTTTACGTCATCTCCGCTGAACCTTCATGCCAGGAAGAGCGCCGATTCTCAGGAGAGCCCCCTGGAGCCCATGGAGGGGGAAGGAGAGTTTGAGGATGAGCCCTCTCAGCACGAGGCTGAGCTGGAGAGCCCAGAGGTGATGCCTGAGGAAGACGAGGATGAGGAGGAGGACGAGGACGAGGAAGGAGGTGAGGAGGTCCCCACTCCTGGAGGGGCCTCCAGGCCGGCAGGAGAGTCGACCAAGTCCGAGGGCACGGAGGGCAGCCCCCCAGCTGATGGCCTCCTGAGTGAGGTGGCCGAGGATGGCCCGCCTGGTGCGCCTGCCCTGTCACAGCCCTCCTCAGGGACCTGCTTCCCCCGGAAGAGAGTCAGCAGCAAGTCGCTGAAGGTCGGCATGATTCCGGCTCCCAAGAGGCTGTGTCTCATCCAGGAGCCCAAAGGTGAGTGCCTGGCTATTGATACAGTGCCCCTAGCACGGTCTTCTGTTTAACACCTGAGGAGGAGTCATGGTGATCAGTTGTGGGCCATGAAAAATTGTGGAGACGTTGTCTGACTGTTTTGAAGAATTTACCTGGCCCTCAGCCCAAGTTCAGGTGCAAGATGACCAGCTGGCCCCCGTCACCCTTTCCGCCTCTGGTTACTCCAGCTAACCTGGACATTACCTTCCAGAACACTCCCAGGGCCAACACAACATGGGGTTCTTCGGTCTTATGTTTTTAACCTAAAATAGTCTTGTTGGTTTTGCACACAGTCCAAAATGTTCATGAGAAACTGACGTTTCCAGTTGGTCTGAGGTTGGCACTCTAAGGAGATGCTGCATTTGGCTTCTAGCACCCCACATGCTGCTTGTTATTTTCCATTATTGCTCAGCTTCCAACAGGGGAGTCCTGGCTGTGGAAGGAACGGGCCTGGGTCATCTTGGCTGTTTCCTGCCTGTGATCTTGAGGCGTGCCCAGCTTTCTGAGTGCCCCCACCTCCCCGAAGACCCCAGAGTAGTGATTGCTTAGTGACGATGAGGCAGGAGGACACGGACCGGGACCAGTCTTGGGCAGCTGTTAGTGGGAGCTGTGCAATCCATGCTCTGCCAGACTTGGCCATGGAAGGCCATCTCCTTCCTGCCTGTGGGGAGGGTCAAGGTTCTTGAGGTACAATTTACCAGCAGTAAAGGTTCACCCTTTTCAAGTGGACAGTTCACGGAGTTTTGGCAAAGGTGTATAGGTATGAGCCCCCCAGTATGGCCGAGCTGGAGCTCGTCCCAGAAGTGTCTCTGTGTCCCTCTGCAGTTTCCTCCTCTACCCAGCCTGGGCAACCACTGACCATCTTCTGGCCTTGTGGTTTTGCCTTTTCTAGACTGTCATTAGGTGAATCACATCATGTCCCGCCTTTTTTTGGGCTGCTTGCTGCCCACCCAGGTCTCCACACAGCCGGGCCTGTGTGGGGCTCATGCTGCGATGCTTGTGTGACAGGTGGTTTTGGTGAACAGGGCTCCATTGTGTGCGGAGAGCCTGTGTGTTCTACGTTGTTGAGACCATCATATTCACACCCAGCAGTGTCAGTATAGTTTCTCCTGCTAAAGGAACAGTTCTCATGGTTTGTGTTTGGAAACCTTGGTGTTGCAATGGATTTCTAACTGTTCTACTAAACTCTTATGTCCTTCAGATCTTATCAGAGTATGGTAGCACATCAGAATGCTTGTTAAGATGGCTTTCATGGGGGGGAAAGTGGAATTCTTTCTACTTTCTAAGCTCTCAGTTATTTTGATAGGGTGGTTGATGAGATAGTACCAGACCTACTGATGTCTCCTTTGTCAAATATAATAATAACAATAATAATGTGATGTGGTGCTGTGTATGAGAAGCATGGTTGTTTTTACTAGAAAGTTCTGAGTGGACTTTACTTCTCTATGGAACAGTCGCAGGGACATGAGGAGGGCACAGTGTTGCAAATAGCTCATTTGTTGAAGCAAAATGTATTCCTACGGTCATGGAAAATGATCCACGTGTCAGGTCCTTTGTCATAAACGTGGCAGTCACGCTTAGGTGGACTCTCCCACAGCAAGGCAGCCCTCAGTTGAGCCTCTGTTCTTACTCTGCACTCTGTGGGTCACACGATTCCTGAGAGGAGCCAGGGCCAAACGGCTGGCCCTGTGGTGCAGCTCCTAGCCACCTTCTGTCAGCAGAGGGGCTATAAGCCAAAACTGCAGCACCCTCATCCTCTAAATAATTTGGGGAAAGTACATATATGTGTATATATACATTTCCTTTGTCTTCCAGTTCACGAACCAGTTCGAATTGCCTATGACAGGCCTCGGGGTCGTCCCGTGACCAAGAAGAAGGTGAGTGTGGCTGTGAGTCCTCACGTGTGATGTAGTCAGAGTTTGCCAGAGTTCCAAAGGGCACTGGTGTGATTAAGCTATACTCATACTTCAGGCCAGGTGTCAGCATACAAAGCACAACACACAGCCTTTTCTCTCCCGGGACTTCTTAAAAGTGTTTTGTATTGCCCAAAACCACAAGAGGGAGTAATTAGTCTATTTAACGGGTGTGTGAGGCCTGATATGTGCAATGGATTGGAGAGATGAACAAGATAATGTCTCAGCCAATGAGAAGTTCAGATTTAGTAGACTATAATTGTGGTTAAAAGAGTGCGCTGCTTTGCTAGTAATCTGAGCGCATGTGCGTGCACGTGTGTGTTTATTAACCGGTCAGCACCTCTTGTGCTCCCAGCTGCATCTGCCCACCTAGAGGCAGCCATGAGCGGGGCTGGCAGCAATAGAAATATGCAGGACTGGGAATGGTGGGTGCTGTGGGTGCAGAGAAGCAGGTCAAAGGGAGGCAAGGAATAAGGTGGGTTGGGGGGTACCCTTTAAGCAGGGAGGCCTAGGAGAAGCCCCAGATCAGTCACAGGTCAGCAGGAGCCCTTTGTGCCTAGAATGGAGTGATGGGGTGAGGAAGTAGAGGTGGCAAGCACCCAGGTCACATAGGGCTTGTAGATGGATGTCAGCACTGTGGCCCCTTCTCTGGGAGAGGCATTGGAGAACCACGGTGGGGATTTGGGTGGAAGACATGACCACTATGGCTGCTGTGTTGAGAGCAGCCTGTGGGGTAGGGGGCAAGGCAGAGCCAGGGGGCCAGGAGAGGTGAAGGTGGAGTTGGTGGGACTTGCTCATGGATTGAATGTAGACCAGAGAAAGCCAAGAGTCCAGGTGACTCCAGGGTTGTCGTCCTGGACAGTTAAGAGAATGGAGCTGCCATTGACTGAAATGGGGAGCCCCTGTGGGAGCAGGTCATTTGAAGGAGACGGGGGCACACTCCAGACAGCTGGGCTGACACATGTTGGGGCAGGTGAGGCTAGACAAGCTCACCTGGGATACATGTGGGGACATCACAGGTCTCTAGAGGTCAGGGAGGTGAGTGGGGAACCAGGCGAGGTCTCTGCTGGTGTCAGGGGGTGAGCAAAGCCCAAGTTGTGGCTCAGACCTGTTCTGAGTGCATTGTGTCAATATCAATGGCCAAATGAAGCATCAGTGTGACCCCAGTTACAGCTGAGAGCCAGGGACCTTCCTGTACCTGAAGCTTGTGGTTTTAACAGCTGTGTTGGGTTTTAAGCTGACCCAGCATCCGGGTACCCATCTGGTGGCCTGGGTGAGGCACAGCCTGGTGAGAAGGCAGCCTTTTCAGGCTCAGCCTGGCCATCTAATCTTGGCATGTGAATCCTGAGGTTGTGTTTGTACATCTGTAAAGTGGGGCAGTTGCACCTATCCTGCAGGTAGGAGATACCTTGAGGATTAAATGAAATGTATGTTAACCCGATGTGCAGCCAGGTGGTGTCCTGCAAACATGGGTCTCTCTTTGGGGTGACTGCAGGCAGGGAGGAGGTCTCCCCTGCAGCTCTCTGTGCACACCTCAGCCTGGCCTATGGTGCATGGCTTTGCTCCAGCCCCAGGAAACCAGGCAGGGTGATTCTTAGACACAGTTGAACACTCACAAAGATCTGTCCAGCTGAGTGGACCCCTGTTCCTCCTGTTGCTTCCACCTGAACAGCTTTCCTGAAGGGGGATGCAAGCCTGCCATTTGGGGACCTGTGGCCAGCCTTCCCTCTGCCTTCCCCATCCTCTTCCCCTCCCACACTTGTCCCCTGCTCAGACCCTCTCCACTACTCCCAGCTGCCTTGATCAGGACAGAGGAACCTTCTCCCTGGGAGCATGTGAGGCCCTGGGGATAAGCTGTGTTCAGTGTTTAGTAAACGGATTAAAGAAACAGGCTCAGGCGGCAGGGACTCTGAGCCCCCAGCTGCCCAGCGCTTCCAGCACACTGTGGGTGCTAATGAATATTCATGAGTGACTTTGCTCACACTGGGCAGGCTCCTCCTCCAGAGGCCTCTAGGCTTTTTAATTTGTCTTCCCACAGTCAGCTCTGGAGCCCAGACTTCCTCTAGGGCTTCTTACCTTTCCACCCACAAGGTCTTTCCCAGGGCCCATCCTCTTCCCAGCTGCACTGGCTCTCAGTGAGGTCTGCTCTGTGCTAGACGTGGACCCCAGAGTCCAAGTAAAACCCGGTCCCTGCCATTGGGGAGCTCTCAGAGCTCCAGACCTGGGAAGGACCAAACAGACACATAGGTCAGTCAGGTTTGCTGAGTAATGCCTGAGGGCACCCAGGGAAGCTTCCAGGATGGGGTCACTGCTCAGAGTTTTGGAAGCCCATGGGAATGAATGAAGCAGTGGGAGAGGAGTGGGGGTCAAATAGGGAGGACCCTTTGAGCCGATTTTTCTGTACAGCCTCTCTCCACTGCCTTTCTGGATC
>NW_021147177.1:0-5364 GCF_002837175.3 Physeter macrocephalus
CCGCTACAACCCGAGGACCGCGCCCGACCCGGCCCGGCTCCCCAGAGGCCCCTGCGTCCCGGGCCCCACCCCGAACTCGGCCCCGGCGTCGGTGGCAGCAGCACCTGCACATCTGGCGGCCTTGCTCGCGCTTCCGGGATGGCGCCCGCGCCGCCGCAACGTCACCACGCACCATGCGTGCGAGCGCGCGTGGCGGCGACGTGCCCTGGGCTGACTTGCGTGCGTGGAGGCGCGGCAGGAACGGGTGGAGCTTAGATGCAGCTTCTATTTGCGGGTGCATCACAACAAATAGCCAATCAAGCAGTCCCTCTAGCGCCTGCGTAGTTTCCAAAGCCCGAGCTCCAAGGCAGCCCGGAAGGGGGGAGGGGAATGGGGAGGGAGGATGAAACAACCAATTTTATAGATGGTAAGACTGAGGTCCGAGAGCGGCAGGCTTTCCCACAGGGTCATATAATCCTCGAGTGGCCTGTGGTGGATCCAGACGCAAATGTTCTGCTTTCCAGGCTGGGAATCAGACTCACTCGGGTTCAAAAACCCCTGCTCCGGTTTTCTGGGCCAGGATCCTGCATTGCATTTAGTCATGTCTCCTTGGTCTCTTCCACTCTGTGACAATTCCTGTCTTTCCTAATCTTTCATGACCTTAATACTTTTGAAGAGTACTGGTTTTGTAGAATACCTAACATTATGGGTTTGTTCAATATTTCCTCATGATTAGACTGAAGTTGAGCAGTTTGGGAAAGAATCCCACAAAAGTGATGTTGTTTTCTTCTCAATGCATCATGTCAGGAGGCACTGCGATGTTGATATGTCTCATTGTTGGTGACGTTAAATTTGATTACTTGCTTAAGGCAGTGTCTACCAGCTTCTCAACTGTCAAGTTACTATTTTCCTTTGCAATTAATAAGTATCCAATGGGGGGATACTTAAGAGACCATGTAAATACCCTTGGTGTTTTGGTCTTGGTTTTTTGTTGTTGTTGTTTACATATTTTTCACCCTTTAGTTTTAGCATCCATTCATGGCTCTTGGCAGCAATAATGATTACTTACTATGTGTTTGCATAATGGTGATTTTTAATTTAATTATTAATTGGAATTCTATTGTAAACAAGAGCTGTCTGTTCTTCTCAATTATGTATTCAAGTATTTATATCACTATGGAGTCATGAGTATTTATTTTATTCTGTGGCTTATAATTAATTTCTATATTATTTATTTTACTGCCCCTTTAATTTAGCTCCTATGTCCTTTTAATGTCTCCATGTTTCTGTGAGTACGTCCTTACTTTTGGCACCACAAGATGTTCTGTGCTTGCTTTGGAATATCCCTGGAATCAGCCATTTCTCCAAGGAGCCTGGTTCTGCTTCTTGGAGAATGGTATAATACCCAGGTATTATTGCTTAGAGACCCTCTCAGCAGTCAGAGCTAGGAAATACATGTATGTCTACTAACCCATGCATATACACATCTATTTTTAGTTCTATATCTGTTCCCTTGTGTCTCTACTGAAAACCATGAGTTCATACTGAGATGAGGATGCATTAAGTGAGATAATGTATGATATGTATGTTATATATTATATGTCTGATTTTTCTGTGTCTCAGTTTGTTAACTGTGAGTCTGGGTGAACCTAGCATCTGCCTCTTAAGGTTGCTAAGAGTTTGAGAGATACACACATGCCCTTGGGCACATGGAAGACTCTTTGAGAGCCCTGGAATTGGCATATCTGAGTTCTAATTCCAGCTGTCACATCCTAGCTGGGTGGCCTTGAGCAAGTGGCTTAACCTTAAGAAATCATGCAGGTTAATTCCTTACAAGAGGGGTCCCCAAACCCGGGCCGCGGACCAGTACTTGTCCTCGGCTTATTAGGAACCGGGCTGCACAGCAGGAGGTGAGCGGCGGGTGACCAAGCAAAGCTTCATCTGCCACTCGCCATCACTCCCCATCACTCACATTAGCCCCTGAACCATTGCTGGCATTACGGCCTGAACCATTGCCCCACCCCACCCCCATCCGTGGAAAAATTGTCTTCCACGAAACCAGTCCCTGGTGCCAAAAAGGTTGGGGACCGCTGCCTTACAACAGAGTTTGGCCCATTGTAAGCCCTTGGTAAACTGAGGGTAAACTCTATTATTACTCTCACGCTCTCCTGCCTTCATTCATTGAAAAGTTAATGATGATCAGGAATCTTATACATTCTTATAGTTCAACCAACAGTTTTTAAAATTGTTCAGTAAAACTCTCTAGTCACCCCTTCTGGGTTTGGCCCATATTCTGAGAATCCAGAAAATACTCAGTCCCTGCCTAGCCTTGGAGGATGAAGGAGAGTCTGACACAGACAATCCCAGCCCTGAAGGGAACAATGTTGGGCTAGAGGGAGGAGAGACTCAAGGCTGGAGGAACCTGCAGAGTGGGATTATGAGGACTTCTGAAGGCCAGGAAGCAGGTACATCTGGATGGAGTTTTGAGGTAGGATTAGGAGTTTTGCAGGTGCTGACAATCATTCAGGACTGGGGATCACAGGAGCAAAGACAGGATGGTGGGAAAGCACATAGTGTCGATTTGATCTTTTAAGAATTGTGGAGCTCCATGAGCCAGACAGCAGCCAGTGTTGAGAAGAGCCTGGGTGGCGGCTGCTGGGAAAAGTAGAACCGTGGCTCTGTCTGCATGGCTTTGCCAAGCTGTAGCAGAAGAGGCCCAGACTGGAGAAACCAAGCTTTTCAACGGGTCTCTTGGGCTCTGTTGGAGGCCAGGGAACATTTACGAGGGTCCTGGAAGGGGTGGGGGCTGCACATTGAAGCCAAAGGGACTTGGCTGGTCCCAAATGTTTTCCTTTTTTATTTTGTTTAAATTTTATTTATTTATTTTCTTGGCTGTGTTGGGTCTTTGCTGCTGCGCGCGGGCTTTCTCTCGTTGCGGCGAGCAGGGGCTACTCTTCGTTGCAGGGCGTGGGCTTCTGATTGCGGTGGTTTCTCTTGTTGCGGAGCACGGGCTCTAGGCATGCGGGCTTCAGTAGTTGTAGCACATGGGCTCAGTAGTTGTGGTTCGCGGGCTGTAGAGCGCAGGCTCAGTAGTTGTGGTGCACGGGCTTAGTTGCTCCGTGGCATGTGGGATCTTCCCAGACCAGGGCTCAAACCCGTGTTCCCTGCATTGGCAGGCGGATTCTTTTTTTTTTTTTTTAATTTTATTTATTTATTGATTGATTTTTGGCTGCGTTGGGTCTTCACTGCTGTGCGCGGGTTTTCTCTAGTTGCAGCGAGCGGGGGCTACTCTTTGTTGTGGTGCATTGGCTTCTTATTGCTGTGGCTTCTCTTGTTGCGGAACATGGGCTCTAGGTGCACAGGCTTCAGTAGTTGCAGCACGCAGGGTCAGTAGTTGTGGCTCACGGGCTCTAGAGTGTAGGCTCAGTATTTGTGGCACGCGGGCTTAGTTGCTCCGCGGCAGGTGTGATCTTCCCGGACCAGGGATCTAACCTGTGTTCCCTGCATTGGCAGGCGGATTCTTAACCACTGCACCACCAGGGAAGTCCCCCCACCACCTCTATCTGACTGGCCAGCCTTCCTTCCTCCCCGCCTTCCTTTCTTCCTTCCTTCCTTCCGCAATGATTTCCCTGAATACCTCCCCCTGTTTTGTGCCATGCAGTATGTAGGCCTCAGGACTAAAACAATAAGAAACAATGTACCCTTCTCAGATATGGGGGGTCTTCCAGTCTATTGGGTGAGGCAAAATCAACTGATGGCGCAGACACAAGTGAATCATTTAGGAAGTGGAGGTTCATTTTACCAAGACTGCAGCCAATCAGGACACCTGGCCTTGCCATGGGGAGGTCAGGGATGGCTTCCAGTGGGAGGTGACCTCAGAGCACCTATCTGACAAGTTACCGCCAAAAGCCAGTTACCTTCTCCAGTGTTAGCTACCTCCAAAAGCCAGTGTCCTGCTCATTTATTCATTAATTCATTCAATTATTCATTCATCTATTGAACTCCCATAGGCCCTTAAGCATCATTCAAGGAGGTGGTGAGGACAAAACAGACAAAATTCTTTCCAGGCTGGAGCAAAATGGGGGGAAGGGGGGAAGCAAAAGAATGAACAAGATCATTCTGGAAGGGAGTAACTGCTGGGAAGAAAATAAAATAGAGTGAAGAGGAGTAAGTGCCCCCTCTTTCAAAACAAGAGCCGTAAAAACCCTTCTAATCAATGCTGCCACCTTCTCCTGGGGCCGTGGGCACCTTATCATACTCTAGCAGAAGGTGCAGGGAGGAGGGACTCCTCCCAGTGGCTCTGCTCTCCCAGCAGGTAACCTAGCCATTATTGAGTTCCTCCTGTATGCACCAGGCCACCCTCCCGGGATTAGACTGACCAGGTGCGGGGGCGGTGTGTGGGGGGCGGAGGTTCTGTGTGCTCTTGGGCACGTCGCTCCCCCTCGGGGCCTCGGGTCTACAGAAGTAACTAGCGGTTCAGAGTGGGTTATCCAGCAGTCTGGCTGCCCTGATCTGCAAGCCTGAGCTCCTTAAGGAAATACCATTTAGTGTTGTCCTCCCAACAGCCCCCAAGGTGAGAGTGCGCCTATAGAGGTGTTTATCCCCATTTCACAGATGAGCAGAATGAAGCTCAGACAAGGGTTGTAAGTCTGCCCAGGCTGCGCGGCGCTGACCCGAGAACTGACTCGGATCTACAGCCCCCCGCCCCCGCCTCCACCTCCGCCTCCGCCCCCGCCTCCGTCCGGGGTTGGCGCGACGGCCTCTGCCCCTTTAAGAACGCCCCACGGATACAAGCAGGAAGGGGGCGGTGCCTGTGCCTGACCACCCCCGCCTCCGCCCCCGCCTCCGTCCGGGGTTGGCGCGACGGCCTCTGCCCCTTTAAGAACGCCCCACGGATACAAGCAGGAAGGGGGCGGTGCCTGTGCCTGAGACGGATGTACTCGCGCACCAATGGACGCTGCAGTCACTGCGGCGGCGTCCAATGGGCGCGGTGAGGGCGGTGCTGGGCGCCAGAGCCTGGTTCCCGAGGCGCGGCGGCCGCGGCTGGGGGCGGGGAGGGGGGCGCAGGACCCCAGGCTGGGGTCCCGGAGCCGGAGGCACGTGTCCCGGGGCGCCGGCGGGGTAGCGCCGGCCCGGAGCGCTGCCCGGACCTGGGCTAGTCCTGGGGCCGGCGCGGCGGGGGCTGCGGCTGCTAGGCGGAGTGAAGGGCCGCGGGGGAGGCGAGCCGGGGGGCGCGGGGGTCTGAGTGCCGGAGAGGGCGCGGCCTGGTGAGGGCAGCTGGGGGTGGGGGCCACGGAAGGTCAAGGGCAGCGGGTGGGGACGCTGCCGGCGGAGACGTGCAGGGCCGGGGGCGCGCGAGGGTTGCGGGGGGTCGGGAGCCCCAGA
>NW_021147177.1:6804-20022 GCF_002837175.3 Physeter macrocephalus
GAGGGTAGGGTGTTATGGGATGGGGAGGGGGGTCGTCTGGGGATATCAAGGTGTTTAGGGGCGACGGGCCAGCTGTGGGGGAAGCTGGCCCGGGCTGGGGTCGGTGCTTGGGGTGGGGGGAGGGCTATTTATGCGAGCGTAGGAGATTGTTAGGGTGGGGGCTGGGAGGGTCTCAGAAAATGGGACTCGAGCCCGGAAGGAGCAGGCAGGTGAGGGTTAGGGAGAGGATGCTGTGGGTTAGAGTGACGGCTCTACCATCGCCAGAGCTTGGGGCCTGGGGGAGGCGGACAGTTCTTGATGGTCCAAGGAAGAAGCCGTGGGGGTCTCGACCACTCCTCCTCAAAGGAGGCTACTTTGAGAAGGTGGTAAGAAGGCCTGAGGAGAGGAGAAAAGGCTCCCAAGGAATGGCTAGGGTCAAGGTCCCTGGTGTTGGGGGCGGTGGTATTAGGTTCAGTATATGGCAGGAAAGCCTTGGGGTTTCTGGGTGGCTCCCCTTAGGAGAAGGGACAACTGGAGGTGGGGAGCCCTGGTAAAGATTCAGTTATTTTTCCCTTGGGCTCTAAAAAATAGTCTCCCCAAGATCTCAGGGGTTGTCCCCCTGAAAAAAATCCCAGCACCAGCTCTGGACATTTAAGCAGATAAAGCCCTAGGTTCAAATCTTGCCTCCTGTGGTTGGCTTGCTCTGTGACCTTGGGCAAATGGCTTTGCCACTCTGGGCCTCAATTTCCTTTTCTGCAGGGGGATGTTCCCTACTTTCCCAGGGTGTTTATAAAGATTAAATAATAATTAACTCTAATAATAGCTCACACTGAATCTGATGCCAGGGCTTGATGAGTGGGTTGTTAAGTCCTTTGGACAAACCAGGGTTGTTACTCTACCCACCCTGTAGATGAGGAAACTAAGGTCTGGAGCCCCTGAGTCACACAGCAAGTGATCGGCAGTGTGGAGAATGGAGGCAGAGGAGATTTGAGGGGCTTGGTGGGATTCTTACCCCCATCCATTCTCCCCATCAGGGCCAATTCCCATCCCCCCAGCAGCATGGCATCCTGTGCTGAGCCCTCTGCTGCGGACCCTGAGCCCACTGCCCCGCCACCTGCTGGGGTCCCACCACTTGAGGACTTCGAAGTGCTGGACGGGGTGGAAGACGCAGAGGGCGAGGAGGAGGAGGAGGAGGAGGAGGAGGATCTGAGTGAGCTGCCGCCACTTGAGGATGTAGGGCAGCCCTCACAGGAGGAGGCCGAGCAGCCCGGGGCGCTGGCCCGAGAGTTCCTGGCCGCCATGGAGCCGGAGCCTGAGCCCGCCCCGGCCCTGGACGAGTGGCTGGACATCCTGGGTAAGGAGCAGGGGTGGCTCGGGTTGACCGACAGGGCCTGGACAGCTCAGGTTCAGGAGTGACCTTGGCCTAGGCCCTCTCCTCCCCTGAGCCTCATTTCCCCATCTCTGTTGTGAAGGAGGTTGGAAGTAAAACATGTGGTAACCACGTTGATTGCCAGCCACAGGCAGTTGCTTGAGACACTTCATGTTTATGCCCTTTTTTTGCCTCCCCACCCCATGACTTGCTTTCGCAGAGCTGCTAACAGGGCTCAGAGAGGCTGAATCACTTGCCCAGAGACACACAGCCAGCACAGCAGGCGCTGGCAGCTCCCAACCCCCACTTTTCTTGGCATTTGTCTGGCAAGTGCCTGTCCCCAGAAGAATGTGTCCTGAGGTCAAATAGATCTGTGGAACATCCCATTTTGTTCATCCCTGTGTCTAGTTCATAGTATTCATTAGTGTGCTAATTGTTCAGAAAAGTCCTGCAAGAAAGAAACTAGGAGAACCCACACATGTGCCACCCCCATGTACCCCATCACAACAACTCTAGAAGATAAACACAGCGCTACTAGTTCTGATATCTAATACACTAAATAACGCTAATGACCACACAGATAATACTAAAACATTATTATTAGCATCATTAGTGCTAATGATACAGTAGTGTGAAATAATACTGGCACTGGTAAAATCGAATTGGTACTGATTTCACCTCCACTACAGATATAAACCTTACTGCACCTAAAAATAACACCAGGTGATATTTACTGAGCACTGGTTCTGTGCCAGGCCTGTGCATCATCTTATTTTATCTTCACAACGACCCCACGATGTAACTCCTACCATATCCCCTTTTACAGATAGGGAAACAGGCTCAGAGAGGTGAAGGCACTTGTCCAAGGTTGCACAGCCTCCTTGGCTGTATTAAAGTTTGGGAAGCTCTTCTCTAATGATGTTAAGAGCTGCCCTGCTCCCTGTCTGAGCATGAGGATGGCTCTGTTTGTTTATATTCGAGCCAGCTGCTTTCTGAAGTCAGAATTCAGGCTTCTAGACAAGGAAACTGAGGCCTTGAGAGGGGATGTGATTCTATATCCCTGGGTTTACCTGGGTGAGAGGCAGTGCCTGGTTGAGGTCCTACCAGCATATCCACTATTAGTGCCCGGAAACCTCAAGACACAGGGGTCTCTTGGCATCCACTAGATCATTGGTTCTCAAACTGGATGCGGGGGCATGTATAAGTTGGGGAGCACTGCAGAAATTTGGAACACTAGAATATTCCATAGTGTGAGTAGATCTCTCTGCCCCTAACCTTTAGACTAGGGGCCTACTCAGACTCATGGTAGTATTTTCCAGACCAGTGGAATGTTATGGAATACAGGTACTTGTTGGAACATGGGTGACTGCAGATGATGTCAGTCTGACGTGCCCCATAGGTGTAAGCCCTCTGTTGCCCCAGCAGTTGTCATGGCATGACAGTGGGTGTCATCATTGCAGGGGCTCCTTGAGTGGATTCATGAGGGCACGGGGCCTCATGCCTGGTACTCAGTAGGTGTTGGCTGTGGCCATTTGGCCGTTCCTAAGATCGTTTGGGGTATGGAGGGGAACATAGTGGTCTCTTCGGCAGCTGGAGGGGGGCGTTGGGGGCTACTTTTGCTTATGGGTCCTTCTGTGATGTGGTGCTTTGGTCAGGACACAGTTCTGGCATCACAGGTGCTCTGCTAACCAAGGAACCTACTCACTAGGTGTCACCAGGATACCCCCTGATAACCCCATTTCATGGCTGGGTAAATTGAGGTCCACATGTCACAGGGCTGAGATTGGAACCAGAGAAGGGAGGAGAGGGTAGCTCCAGAGTCTCATTACTGGGTATCCCTGCTGCCCTGATTGTGGTAGGCAGGATGGCTTTTCTCAGCCCTTTGCCCTCACTGAGCCTTGACTTTCTTTTTTTTAATCTTCCTTTGGCCACGCCGCGTGGCTTGCGGGATCTCAGTTACCTGACCATGGATTGAACCTGGGCCACAGTAGTGAAAGTCCAGAATGCTAACCATTAGGCCACCGGGGAACTACCTTGGTTTTCTTAAGATAACAGACCAGCCAGTGTTCACTGAGCCCATCCTTGGAGCCAGTATTGTTAGTCCCCAAATCAATCCTTTCATGCCCAGTGTCCAGCCGGGGACACCGAGGCCCAGAGGCATGGGGTCACCTGCCCAGTAAGTGGCAGAGTGGGCACTGAAAACTCAGCTTGTGCCCTGGTGCTGTGCCACCCACCCCTAGGATAGGCAGAGCTGGGGAGGGGGGAGTGCCCAGGGGGCAGCTGCCCATCTGAGCTGCTTAGTGACAGGCTGCTTGTCCCTGCTCCATGGCAGGGAATGGGCTGTTGAGGAAGAAGATGCTGGTTCCAGGCCCACCAGGCTCAAGCCGCCCGGCCAAGGGCCAGGTGGTCACCGTGCAGCTGCAGACTTCGCTGGAGAATGGCACACGGGTACAGGAGGAGCCGGAGCTGGTGTTCACCCTGGGTGACTGTGATGTCATCCAGGTGGGAACGGTGCAGGGCCTGGGCAGTTCTGGGTGGGGAGGGGCTGGGGTGAGATGCAGGGGAGGTGGTGGTGGTGGTGGCGGCCGGGTGGGTGGGCACTGCTGTGCTGCACCTGGACCCACTCAACTCATGCTGCTCCCCCACCCCGACCCCAGGCCCTGGATCTCAGTGTCCCGCTCATGGACGTGGGAGAGACGGCTATGGTCACTGCTGATTCCAAGTACTGCTATGGCCCCCAGGGCAGGTGAGTACCTGCTGCCTGCAGGGGTCCCTGTGGGGGTGAGGAAGTGGGTGGGACGGGTTGCTCCCCCATCTCACCCCATCTACGTGCACATTTTATAGAAAAGGAAACAGGCTTCGGGAGGGGAACTCCCTTACCAAGTCACGGAGCTCAAGAGTAGCAAGAGTTAACTTCCCTTGTGTTTTACTGAGGAGGGGGGTGACAGCCCTTTCCCTCCTGCTCCCAGTGAACCTAGTGTGTCTGGGGTTCAGTCATGGTGGCCGCTGGGTCTGAGTGCTCTCCCCACCCCATCCCCCAGCAGGAGCCCATACATCCCCCCACATGCGGCCCTGTGCCTGGAGGTGACCCTGAAGACTGCCGTGGATGGGCCTGACCTGGAGATGCTCACGGGGCAGGAACGCGTGGCCCTGGCCAACCGGAAGCGGGAGTGTGGCAATGCTCACTACCAGCGGGCCGACTTCGTGCTGGCCGCCAACTCCTACGACCTCGCCATCAAGGCCATCACTTCTAGTGCCAAAGGTGACTGCCAGGTCGAATCCCAGCACCTCCCCTGCAAAGCCATCCCCCTAGTGCTAGAAACTTCAAGCCACAGAGGGCCCCAGATTCAAAATGTTCTAGAAAATTATAGAATATGGATAGATGTTTAGCTATGCCTAGTCTTTAGATATTTCTAGACTTAAATCCCAGGTCAGTGGACTGTTACGGAGTGCAGATAGATGTTGGAACGTGGGTGACTGCAGATATTGTCAATCCATGATCAGGCCCTCGTTCACTTAGGCTCCATTTTGTCGACTCCTTGGGAGTGCCCTGAGGACGGCACTGGCCTTGGCCCGTGTTAGAGATGGGGAAACTGAGGCCAGAGAGGCCTGAGGTCCCCCAGGGAGTAGGTGGTAGAGGCCCCAGCACTGGGATCTTGGAAACCCCCCATCTCCTGTGACTGGGACTCTCAGAGACCCTTCCCCCCCAGTCTCCTCCAGCACCAGGTTCGGGGGGGTGGACCTTGGCCTGGGTCACATAATCCCTCTGCAGATGGTTGTGGGCGGCTGGCGGCATGGTAACAGTGGCTGTAGTTGAGTGCTGTCCCCCCCAGTGGACATGACATTCGAGGAGGAGGAGCAACTCCTGCAGCTGAAGGTGAAGTGTCTGAACAACCTGGCAGCCTCACAGCTGAAGCTGGACCACTACCGTGCAGCGCTGCGCTCCTGCAGCCTTGTGCTCGAGCACCAGCCCGACAACATCAAGGCGCTCTTCCGCAAGGGCAAGGTGAGCTGCAGCTCACAGGCAGCAGGCGGGCAGGCTGGCTCCCCGACCTCAGAGCAATGACGCTGGTCCCAAACCCTAGATTTGAGAAAGGCATAGGTATCAGTCAGCCAAGCTCTCTGGGGTATAAATGGGGAAACTGAGGCCCAGACAGGTGCAGGGGTGTGGCCTGGGTCACAGCAATTCATTGACTGAGGCCAGATTTTTTTTGTGGGCTGCACCATACGGCATGTGGGATCTTAGTTCCCCAACCAGGGGTCAAACCCATTCCCCCTGCATTGGAAGCGTAGAGTCTTAACCACTGGACCACTAGGGAAGTCCCCTGACTGAGGTCAGATTTGAACCCTGGGTCTTAGGTTCCCTCTACTCCCTGACACTGTCTTTTGGCCCATTGGTAACCGTTCCTTGCATATAACCCTTTGTGACTCCCATCTCCCTCAGAGTAAAAGCTGGGTTCTTATTTCAGCCTTTAAGGCTCTGAGCTATCTGGTCTTCCTCCTGCCATCATCTTCCAGTGTACTCTTGCTTTTTTGCATCCTGCTCAGCTTCTCCACTACTTGTTGCCTGGGCCAGGTCTGCTCCTACCCCCGTGCCTTTGCACAGGCTCTGTTCTCTGCTTGAGATATTCATACCCCAAATACACCCATGGGTCCTTCTCTCACCTCCTCTTTGCTCTGATGTCACCTCCTCAGGAAGTCCTCTCTACAACACCCACCCTGACCCTCTGTCCTGCCTTCATGTTTCCCGTGTCACTGTCAGCATGGGCAGGTGTCATGCCTCTTGTCCATCTCCCTTACCAGAAGGTGGGGATTTTGTATGTCTCATTCACTGCTAAATCTCTAGCCCTTCAAACAGAGCCAGGCATACAGTAGGTGCTGAGTAAGTGCTGGTGGAATGTAGGAATGAATTTGGCCTGAATGGACTTGACTTTAATTGCTTTTGTCCCCATCTCTGTTCATCTTCATTCTGTTGGGATAGGGAGTGCTTTCAGCATTTTTAGCAGTAAACCAAGGAAACTGAGGTGCAAGCAAACGCAGGGTCACCTAGTGTGTTAATGAGAGGCCTGAGCAGGCCAGCCAGCATTTTTAAAGTACTTTTTGTTTATAGAGTTCTGCATAGAAATGGAGAGGAGAGAAAAGATGCTGTCCCTGTTTTTCAAGGGTTTAGAATCTTCTTGTGGGGAGTGAGACTGTCTGCTCATGTAGCCTTATACATGTTCGGGTCTGCTGGTTGAAGGTGATGGAAAACTACTCAAATAGATTCAGCCAAAGGAATTAACAACTTGTGGAACTGCCAAGTCAGGGGTAATTGACTTCAGGCACGGCTGGATCCAGGTGTTTAGAAATGTTGTGCAGATGCTGTGTCTGTCTGCCGTGTTTCTCTCTCAGGCAGGCTCCTCTCTCAGGGTGACCAAGATGCTCCCTCCTGCTCTGCCAAAAGCTCCAGGCTTCCATCCCTTCCACTTAGCAACTGGCCTCTCAGTGGTACCAGCATAGTTCAGTCTGGATCTCATTGGCTGGCTTGAGTCACATGCCTGGCTCTGAATCATTCGATGTGGCCAGAGCTTTGGCAGCATCCATTTGGCTTCTCGAGCCAGCCGAGGGGGTGAAGGAGGAGGAGGGACCAGCACCTGGGTCTCCTGCACAGGATGAGCCAGACACTCAGGAGAAGGAGCAGGTTAGGGGAATGACACCAAGCCTGGTGGTCTGCTCATGTAGTCTGAGGGCTCAGGGGAGCAGTGTAGGGGTGACTGGACCCCCGGGGCAGTTGCTAGAGATACATTTGGGACTAGTCAGGTGGCCAGGAGCCTGGCAGGGCTGGGTCTCTTGAAGGAGAACGTGGCCCAGCGTGGGTCCAGAATGATATACTCCCCACTTCCTCCCACAGGTGTTGGCCCAGCAAGGTGAGTACAGTGAGGCCATCCCCATCTTGAGAGCAGCCCTGAAGCTGGAACCTTCCAACAAGGTGAGCAGAATGGGGGCACCCTGAGATTTGCTGTGCCGGCCTGTCTGGGAAGTTTTTCCTGTGGTCTGCCCCTTAGCCTTCTTGCTGTGGCTCTCCCTATGGTGTTTCTGCCTGGGAAGTGGCAGGGGGTAGGTAGCTGAAGGGCCCCAGCCAACCTGCTGAGACCCTTATTGACCCTTGCATAGGCAGTCTTGACTCACCCCCAACAGGGGTCCCAGAGGCCAAGGGCACTAGCCAGCCTGGCCAATGCCAGTGTCTTCAGCTTTCTTCCCAGAACCTTCCTCTCTCCTGGCTACCCTTGCTCCACTCCATCTTCTGGCTTCCTAGGAGGATGGAGATAGCAGCCCTCGCTTCGCTGATGACCAGAGAATAGCTGACAGATTTCCCATGTCCCAGTGGTTCGAGCCCCGAAGGGCCCCAGGGCCCCAGAAAGGCAGACTGCTAGCAGTGATCGTTGGCTTCTGCTGCCACCTGCTCTCACAGACACCCCCCCCTCACAGACGATCCATGCAGAGCTCTCAAAGCTGGTGAAGAAGCACGCGGCCCAGCGGAGCACTGAGACCGCCCTGTATCGGAAGATGCTGGGCAACCCCAGCCGGCTGCCTGCCAAGTGTCCGGGCAAGGGTGCCTGGGTGAGCTGGGGCCGGCGGGCACAGGGAGACTCCCAGAGTAGGGGCAGGGGCTATGGGCAGGTACGCCATGCAGAGGGAGTTTCTTCATTTTGCAAACGTTGATGTCTTCATGAACTGGGGTGTTGTGGACCATGCTGGGGACACAGAGAAGCCCCAGTGCTGTGTGACCAGGACTAAAGCAGAAGATAAAACACAATCTGGAGGGCTCAGGGTGGGGCTTCTCCAGAGGGGAAGGGGAGGTGTACCAGAGGAGGGGACATTTGGCTTGAGTTTTGATGCATGAGTAGGAGTTTTCCAAGAGGCGGGCAAGGCATTGTCAGGCAGTGGTTTCCTGGGAGGGCTGTTTGGGGCCTGTTGCTAGCTGAAGTGCAAGACATCCGTCTTGACTGCTGTCTAGCCTCTTCCCTCTCCTTTATCCACAGTCCATCCCATGGAAGTGGCTGTTTGGGGCAACTGCTGTCGCCCTGGGGGGCGTGGCGCTCTCTGTGGTCATCGCTGCCAGGAACTGACCGCCCAGGTGGCTGCCATCCCCTCCACTCACCGTGGACCCCACCCTGCGCTCCCTAACTCCCCCAGGCTCCCTGTCCACTGCCCTAACTGGCCTAGCCCCCTCCTCTGGGGCGGGGGCAGTGAGGTTTGGGGGTCGTGTGGCCCAGCGAGCAGGAGGGACTGAGCCCTATAGGAGGAAAGTGAGGCAGGTCCCTGGCCCCACGTCCAGCCCGGAGCAAGGGGGCCCTCATTCCTCCAGACCCAATTCCCACCCCTAACCCCACCCCCTGGGTTAGGTTCCAACAGGGACCAGCCTCAGTTTCTCCTTCCCAACAGGCCTGGGGGCAGCCCTTCCCCCACCCATTCCCTGTCCGAGCGCCAACTCCTCCTGCCCCGCCTGCTGCCCTCTGTCCAGGTACCCCCCCACCCCACCCCCCAACACACACACAGTGAAATAAAGCCTCCCACCCCGCACCCTGCTGGCTCTGGAGCCTTCTTCCACCATCGCTTGGTGCTGAGCCGGAGACAGCCTGTGCTGTGTCCAGGGTCACGCAGGACCGTGGATATGGCCAAGCCAGGACTAGAGTGGGGGTTGTCTGCTCTCAGGTCACAGCAGACCGTCTTTACCAAGGGAGAAGCTGACCTGGAGTAGTGGGGCGTTAACGCTCAGGGTCCCTGGTCAGACTCTGCGGGACTTCACAGCTAGCTATGCTCCTTACCCCACCTCTCTTGACTCTGTTGTCCCCATCTGAAATTGGGGACCCTGATGAGACCTAACTGAGGACTGTGCTGAGCCCTCAGTGACCACAGGGGTCTGGCTGTGCAGCAAGTGGACAGCCCCATGTCTGGGCAGCAACATAGCCAGTGCAAAGGCCTTGGAGCAGCATGGAACCTGGTCTGTTCAAAGTTGATAAAGGTGGATGGTCAGCAGAGCTGGACCCTGCAGGGCCTTGGGGGCTATGGGGAGGGGTTGGGTTTGATTCCAGGAGCTCCATCCCATCTCCTTTTCCCTACAACCCAGGGCTGTCGGAGCTTCTTCCCAAAATGTTTCCCACCGTCACGACCAGGACAGCCAGAGCCAGTGTTTGGGCCTTTATTAACCTGAGTTCCTCTCGCTGCTGCTGTCTCCGAGATAGACCACACAAGTGTTCGGCCTGCTCCCATCCCTTACAGTCCAGGAGTAGAAGCAACTGGCCACAGTCACCCAGCAGAAGGTGGCCATCAGGCCTGGAAACTAGATCTTTGCCCTGCCTGCTCCAGGCCGTTGCTGGGCCACCTGGATTACTCTCAGGGCACAAATTGGGGTGGCTTAGACCTGCTTCTCCTCTCCACCATTCAGCCCCCTTAGGTTTCTACCTTGTCCTCAGACAGGAAGGGGGCTCCATGGGAGGAGCTGGGGCGGGGACCATGGGTTGGCCAGGCTCGGGAGACCTGCATCTCAGGCAGGATACCCCCTCTTTCCTCCGTCTCCTTGACTTCAGGCTGGGAAGCCGGCCTGAAGGTTGGCCAGCGGGACTGTGGGCCCACTGGGGTGACTTCCTGGCCCAGGTGTGAGAGTCACCACCGCTGACATTCCTGAGCACCGATTGTGTGCTGGCGATGGCGTTAGTCCACTGTTTACCCACAGCAGCCTTGTTCTGTGCCCATTTTTCATATATTCTGGGGACAAGTCCTTTGTCGTATAGGTATATTGTGAATATAGTTCTCACTCTGTGGCTCCCTTTTCATTTTCTTAATGATGTCTTTCAAAGAGCAGACATTTAAAATTTGATGCAGCCCAATTTGTCAGGTTTTTTTCTTCCATTCCATGTGCTTTTTGTCAATATTTGCTGAGCCCAGCTTGTAGAGATTTTCTAGGTTTTCTTTTAAACGTCCTATGGCTTTAGCTTTTGCATTGAGATCTATGAGCCACTTTGAGTTAATTTTTGTATGTGGTGTGAGGTTGGGGTTGAGGTTCATTTTTTTCTTCTTTTAAAAAATTAATTAATTTGGCTGCACTGGGTCTTAATTGCAGCACACGGGATCTTCGTTGCTGCGTGTGGGACCTTTAGTTGCAGCACACAAACTCTTAGTTGCGGCGTGGGGGATCTAGTTCTGTGACCAGGGATCGAACCCAGGCCCCCTGCATTGGGAGCGCAGAGCCGTAGCCACTGGAGCACCAGGGAAGCCCCCATTTTTTTCCATGTAGCCATCCAGTTGTTGCAGAAACATCCGTGGGGAAGACTTACTTTTCTCTAGTGAGTTACTGTGGCAGCTTTGTCAAAAGCAACTGACCACACATGTGTGTCTTTTCTGGACTCTGCTCCATGGTGAGGGTCTCTGTGTCCCCTTGGCAGGTTCCACACTGTCCTGAAGACTGTAGCTTTTTAGTAATGATGGAGTCAGGCTGGGTGTGCCTTCCACCTTTGCCCCTTTTCTCCATGGTTGCTTTGGTTGTGTCCCATTATTAGCTGAGCAGACCGAGGCCCAGAGAGGAGACAGCTCCTGCCCAGGGTCCCACTACCTGGAAGCAACAGGCAGGATTTGGCCCAGGTCAGCCTGCCTCCAGAGCACATGCTCCACCCACCAGCTGGTTCTGCATCTTACTGCAAGTTAAGGCCAGGAGATGAGAAAGGCCTTGAATGCCATGGCCAGATGTGTGACTTTAATGTGTTCACCCCCTTGGTCATTCCATCCTCAGTAGTCTGAACAGGGTTGGGGTGGGGAGCCAGGGCATCCAGGACGAGGGGCATCGAAGTTGCCCTAAAGGCACAAGGAGGCCTTTGGTGGTGGCAAACGGTGCTTGCTCCTGGTTCAGGCATAGCATGTGCAAAGGTGTGCTGGTTGGATGGTGTGTGGTATGTTCAGAGGACAACTAGGATGGATTTTTCTTTCACATCAAAACGTATACCAGTGCCTTCTGTGTACCCTGTCTTGGGCGATGACTCAGCCTGAACTTGCCCTCGAGGGGCGCGACTCTCAGTGGGCTGTGAGTTGGAAGTGAACATGGTAGAATGACCTTTGCATGTGAGAGCTCATGTCTCCTGAGCACTTCAGTGGGATGACCTTTGCATACTTCCATCTCATGTCATCCTTAAAGGACAACTTCCTGGTGGTGTGTGTTGGCTGGGGTCACCCAGTGTGGAATCATCAGTGCCTGAATGCGTGTGCTCTATTTCTCCTCCTGATGGAACTCACCTTTACTCCTCATCATGCAGATGGAGCTGGTTCCCCACCAGCCTTCAGGGGTGGATCTGCAACCCAGGCCTGACCGATCAGAGCATTCTAGCCCCCTGGCCACAGTGATTGGCTCCTGGGTGGTCATGTGACACACAGTGAACTATTAAAGCCTTCTGTGGTACTTCCTCTGGAGCCATGAGGGCACCTGGAGCCCCACCTGCTTTAGAGTGGTAAAGAAATAACTCATCAGGCCTGGGTTGTCCAAACCATGCACATTTAAAGGACTCACCCTTGACTGGCACCTGGGAGGTCACCTCTAGACTCTTGGAATGTCCTGACTGGTATAAGTGTTAACCTGAGGTCGTGGGCCACACCAGATAGTCCATGCTAACAATATGATTTAGGGTGGGGGCTTTTGAAACAGGTAGTTTTTTTTTTTGTTTTTTTTTTTTTTTGGTTTTTGTTTTTTGTTTTTCGGTATGCAGGCCTCTCACTGTTGTGGCCTCTCCCATTGCGGAGCGCAGCCTCCGGACGCACAGGCTCAGTGGCCATGGCTTACGGGCCCAGCCGCTCCGCGGCATGTGGGATCTTCCCGGACCGGGGCACGAACCCATGTCCCCTGCATCGGCAGGCGGACTCTCAACCACTGCGCCACCAGGGAAGCCCTAGGGTCACACAGTGAACTATTAAAGCCTTCTGTGGTACTTCCTCTGGAGCCATGAGGGCACCTGGAGCCCCACCTGCTTTAGAGTGGTAAAGAAATAACTCATCAGGCCTGGGTTGTCCAAACCATGCACATTTAAAGGACTCACCCTTGACTGGCACCTGGGAGGTCACCTCTAGACTCTTGGAATGTCCTGACTGGTATAAGTGTTAACCTGAGGTCGTGGGCCACACCAGATAGTCCATGCTAACAATATGATTTAGGGTGGGGGCTTTTGAAACAGGTAGTTTTTTTTTTTGTTTTTTTTTTTTTTTGGTTTTTGTTTTTTGTTTTTCGGTATGCAGGCCTCTCACTGTTGTGGCCTCTCCCATTGCGGAGCGCAGCCTCCGGACGCACAGGCTCAGTGGCCATGGCTTACGGGCCCAGCCGCTCCGCGGCATGTGGGATCTTCCCGGACCGGGGCACGAACCCATGTCCCCTGCATCGGCAGGCGGACTCTCAACCACTGCGCCACCAGGGAAGCCCTAGGGTGGGGGCTTTTGGCCACATGGTATCAGTTCAGCCTCTGGATGGGCTGGAGACTGAATTTCATCACATGGGTGGTCAGCCATATCTGCATGACTGACCCCTCCTCCCCAACAAAAACCCTGGACAAGGCTCGGGTGAGCTTCCCTGGATGGCAGTATTCCATGTGTGTTGTCACAGTCATTGCTGGGAAAATTCAGTGCTGTTTGCAACCAGAAGCTTGTGCCTGGTTTCTCCTGGTTTCTGCTTTATGCACCCTTTTCCTTTGCTGATCCTTATCCTTTTGCTGTGATCAACCATAGTCACGAATGTAATAGCTTTTCTGAGTTCTGAGTCCTCCTAGTGAATTATCAAACCTGAGGGTGGTCTTGGGGGTCCCTGACAACAGATGTCTTTACCCCCATCCCGAGAAGAGCTGTGAGCGCCCCCCTAC
>NW_021147178.1:0-2920 GCF_002837175.3 Physeter macrocephalus
GTGTCTGCTGTGTGGGCTGCACACATCTTTCTCTTTCGGCAGGGCCAACTGCTGTAGACAAGCCGGTAGGCAGTGTTGGACCCTGGCCTAAATGGCTGTGAGCCCCTGCAGTATGTGATTGCTGTGGGTGTGCTGATAGCCAAGGCGGCCCTCCATTATGGGTGGCTGTGTGGTGCTCCAGGTGCACAGGCGGACAGAGTAGGCCCCCAGTGTGTCCGGTTGTGAGGCCTTCTGGTGCAGGAGTGCTATGGGCATGGTGGTAAATGGGGCAGGCCCCTGATTCTAATCACTTCCAGGGAAGACTCTAAAATGTTGCTTGCCAATGTCTCAGTTCCTAGCGGGAGTCCCAGCTGCCTCTTGCCTTTCCAAGAAGCTCTCCAAGATTAGCAAGTGGGTCTGACACAGGTGTCTTTCACACTACTGGCTCTGCACAGGGACTGAGAACATGTGAGATTTGTGTGTCCCATATGAGAACAAAGTCTCAGTTTTCTTTAGTCTCCAGCTTTCCTGAAATTAAGCCCTGCAGGTTTTCAAAGCCAGACCTGCTGTGTTCTTTTCTTCCAGTGCAGGAACTCTGGGCTGAGCAGCCTGATGCCAGGCTCAGACACTTCCCTCCATGTGGAGGACCTATGCAGTTGTGATATCTTCTAGCTGTGGGTCACTGTGCTCCACGTGTGGGTTCCAATTAGACTGTGTTTCCAGTCCTCCTACCTGCCTTGTGGTTTCTCCTTCCTTATATCTTTAGTTGTGGAAAATGTTCCCTGCTAGTCTTCAGGGATAATTTCCGTGTAAGTTGTTGTAATTTGGGTGTGTCCGTGGCAGGAGGGAACTCAGTACCTTCCTACTCTATCATCTTGATCCCCTCTCAAGAATTCTGTGAAAATATATGTATTTATTACTGTAAACATAACTCTTTGAATTGCAGTCTTCTTCTGTATTCCATAAATTTAGGTACTTTGTGTTTCCAATTTTGTTTGCTTTAAGATTTCTTTTAAATTTCCCTTTTGTTTATTCCTGTATGCATTGGCTATTCAGAAGCTTATTTTTTAATATAAATTTATGCATTTTATTTATTTATTTTTGGCTGTGTTAGGTGTTCATTTCTGCGCATGGGCTTTCTCTAGTTGTGGAGAGTGGGGGCTACTCTTTGTTGCAGTGCATGGGCTTCTCATTGCAGTGGCTTCTCTCATTGTGGAGCATGGGCTGTAGGCGTGTGGGCTTCCATGGTTGTGGCACATGGGCTCAGTAGTTGTGGCTCATGGGCTCTAGAGCACAGGCTCAGTAGTTGTTGCGCATGGGCTTAGTTGCTCCATGGCACGTGGGATCTTCCCAGACCAGGGCTTGAACCCGTGTCCCCTGCATTAGCAGGTGGATTCTCAACCACTGTACCACCAGGGAAGCACCCAGAAGCTTATTGTTCAATTTCTAAGTGTTCTTGAATTTTCAATTATTCTTTTTAATATTGAATTTCAGTTTCATATCATTGTGTTTGGAAATGATCCTTGATATGATTTCAATATTCTTGGATTTTTGAAGACTTGTTTTGTGGCTTAACATAGGATCTACCCTAGACAATGTTCTATGTGTACTTAAGAAGAATGGAAGGTTTGCTGCTGTTGAGTGGAATATACTGTAGATGTATGTTAGGTTCCTTTGATATCAAGTGTGTGTTCAAGTTCAGTGTTTCCTGATTGATATACTGTCCGGATGATCTATACAGTGTTGAAAGCTGGGTATCGATGTTTCTTACCATTATTTTATTTCTGCACATTTTCCCCTTCACGTGGGTTAATATATTCTTTATATGTTGAGAGGCTTCAAAGCTGGATACATACATATTTATAATTGTCATGATTTCTTGATGAATTAATCCATTTATCATTATATGATAACCTTCTTTCCTTTGAGAGGTTTGACTTCAAGTCTTTTTTGCCTGATAATAGACTAGTCTGGCAAGTATCATTTTCATGGAGTATTTTTTTCCAGTCATTCAATTTTATGCTATATATGGATTAGAAGTTAACATGAATGTCTTGTACATAGTATAGTTGAACTTTCTTTAATCCATTCAGCCACCCTGTGGATTATTTAAATTGAAGTATAGTTGATTTACAATATTACATTAGTCTCAGGGGTACAATATATGGATTGCCTATTTTTATAGATCATGCTCCACTAAAGTGATTACAAAATAATGGCTATATTTCTCTGTGTTGTACTATATATCCTTGTTTGTTTATTTCATCCATAGGGCTATTGGATTTAGAGAAACCAACTACTGTCTTTCCCTCTCCCCTTCACTCGCCCCACCAGTAACCATTAATTTGTTCTCTGTGAGTCTATTTCTGTTTTGTTATATACATTCCTTTCTTGCATTTTTAGATTCTACAGAGAAGTGAGAACATAGAATATTTGTTTTTCTCTAACTTATTTAAGGAGGTATAAATATTCTAGGCCTATCCATGTTGTTGCAAGTGGCCGAATTTGATCCTTTTTAATGGCTGAGTAATAGTCTATTGTGTACACATACGACATCTTCTTTATCCACTCATCTGTTGATGGACATTTAGTTTGCTTCCATATGTTGGCAATTGCAAATAATGCTGCTATGAACATTGGGATGCATGTATCTTGTCAAATTGGTGTCTTCATTTTCTTTGGACATATACCAAGCAGTGAATTGTTGGCTAATATGATAGTTCTACTTTTAGCTTTTTTCAGGACCTCCATATTCTTTTCATAGTAGGTGTACTAATTTACAATCCCACCAACAGTGTACTAGGAATCCCTTCTCCCTGTCATGAACATTTCATATTTGTAGACTTTGGAATAATACCCATGTTGAGAGGTATGACGTGACGTCTCATTATGGGTTTTCTTGTGGGTCATTCATTCCATTTAATTTACAAAAGAAGGTGAT
>NW_021147178.1:3907-5651 GCF_002837175.3 Physeter macrocephalus
TTTTTTTTTTCATTTAATTCTTCTTTTTGATTGGAGTAAAGTTGAGTTAAAACATTCTGTTTGTGGTAGGCGTACAGAATCTAGTTCAGTTATGTATATTCATATGTCTATTCATCTTCAGAATCTTTTCGCATATGGGCTATTAGAGAGTGTTGAGTAGACTTCCCTTTGTCATACCGTAGGTCCTTGTTGATCACCTATGTTATATGTATTAGTGTGTAAATATTTTCCCAGCCTCCTGACTTATTCCTTCCATGCACCTTTCTCACCGGGTAACCATAAGTTTGTTTTCTAAGTCTGTGAGTCTGTTTCTCTCTCTCTTATTTTATTTTATTTTTTTTTGGCTGTGCTGCGAGGCATGTGTGATATTAGTTCTCCCAACACCGGGATAGAACCCATGCCCCCTGAATTGGAAGCTCAGATTCTTAACCATTGGACCACCTGGAAAGTTCCTGTTTCTCTTTTGTAAATTGGTTCATTGGTATCAATTTTTAAATATCAGCTATAAGTAGTATCATATGATATTTGACTTTCTCTTTCTGACTTACTTCACTTAGTATGATTATCTCTAATTCTATCCATGATGCTGCAAAAGGCATTCCTTCATTCTTTTTCATTTCTGAGTAATATTTCACTGTGAACATGTATCACTTCTTCATCCATCTGCTGATGGATATTTCGATTGCTTCCATGTCTTAGACATTGTAAATTGTGCTGCAGTACACATATGGGTGCATGTGTGTTTTCCAGTTCTGGTTTTCTCCTGTTATATGCCTGGGAGTGGGACCGCTGTATCATATGGTACCTCTAATTTTACCTTGTAAAGGCACCTCCAAACTGTTATTTATAGTGGCTGTTACCACGTTAGATCCCAACATCAGCATAGGAGCTTTCCCTTTTTCTACAACCTCTCAAGCATCTATTGTTTGTAGACTTTTCGATGATGGCTATTCTTACTCATGGGAAGTGATCCCTCATTGTAGTTTTGATTTCCATGACGCTAATAATACAGGAATTAGAGCATCTTTTCAAGTGCTTTTCTTTTAAACAGTGTAAAGTTTACCTATTGAAATAGGATCTTGAAAGTCTGTTCCTTTGGAATTTATTTTGCTTACCTACCCCTGGACGTTTCCTGATTGTGGGTGTCATTTACAGCCCAAGAGTCCTTGTGAATATTAAGTACCCATGAGCATTGTTTTTAAAGTTGCAGTTGCAGGAAAGGGCAACAGGGAAGCGGAATTTATTCATACTCAACTTGATTGCTAGGGAAAACAGAGGCTTAGTGGAACTCCTCTTCCTAGGTTGTAAATTAGAGTGTAAAGTGCCAGGACAAATACCCCAAATCTTGTGTCACATTACTTCTTGTTTAATTTAATTTTTATTTTTTATCAGAGTAAATTTGATTACAATGTTGTGTTTGTTCTAGGTGTGCAGAATCTGGTTCATTCATAGGTATACATATATCTAATCAGGTTTAGATTCATTCCCATGTTGGTCATTAGGGAGAGTTGAGTAGACCTCCCTTGGCATCTAGTAGGTCCTTCTTGATTATATATTTTATATGAATTATTAAATGCATGTTAACCCCAACATCCTAATTTTTCGATTCCTTTCACCTTTTCAGAGTCTGTATGGGTTTTTCGCAGTGTAAATATGTTCATGGGTATCAATTTTTAGATAACACTAGTAAATGATATCATCGGATATTTGTCTTTCTTTTTGTGACTTACTTTACGTGGTACGA
>NW_021147178.1:13715-15004 GCF_002837175.3 Physeter macrocephalus
AGCGGAATTTATTCATACTCAACTTGATTGCTAGGGAAAACAGAGGCTTAGTGGAACTCCTCTTCCTAGGTTGTAAATTAGAGTGTAAAGTGCCAGGAGAAATACCCAAAATCTTGTGTCACATTACTTCTTGTTTAATTTAATTTTTATTTTTTATCAGAGTAAATTTGATTACAATGTTGTGTTTGTTCTAGGTGTGCAGAATCTGGTTCATTCATAGGTATACATATATCTAATCAGGTTTAGATTCATTCCCATGTTGGTCATTAGGGAGAGTTGAGTAGACCTCCCTTGGCATCTAGTAGGTCCTTCTTGATTATATATTTTATATGAATTATTAAATGTGTTAACTGCAACTTCCTCTAATTTTTCCATTCCTTTCACCTTTTCAAAGTCTGTATGGGTTTTTTGCAGTAGAAATATGTTCATGGGTATCCATTTTTAGATAACACTAGTAAATGATATCATCGCATATTTGTCTTTCTTTATGTGACTTACTTTACATAGTACGATTACCCCTAGTTCGTCAGTGGTGCTGCAGAAGGCATTGTTTCATCTTTTCCATGGCTAATATTCGATTGTGTACATGTACCACTTCTTCTTTCTCCATTCATCTGTACATGGACATTTTGCTTGCATCCATGTCTGGCTATTGTAAGTATCACTGAAGAGTACTTTTGGGTACCTGTGTCTTTCTGAATTGTGATGTTCTCGGGTTACAGACCCATTAATGGTTTGGCAGTTTCACATAGTAGCTCAATTGTTACCTTTGAAAGGCACCTTCATTCCATTCTGATTAGTGGCTGTTACCAGTTTACATCCCAGCAACAGCATAGGAGGGTATCCATTCTCGGAAACCCATTCAGCATTTATTGTTTGCAGACATTTTTTTCTGATGGCCATTCAGACTATTGTGAGGTGATACCTTTTTGTAGTTTAAATTTGCATGTCCCTAATAATTCTTGATGTTGAACATTCTTTCATGTCCTATTCCCGATCGCAGGATATATTTTTTGAGGCCAGGTGTCATTTAAAGCCCTGCAGTCCTTGTGAATATTAAGTGACTAATAGCACTGGGATTAAAGCTGCTGTTGCGGGAATTGGCCACAGGGTGGCAGATTTCTACATGCCCAGCTTTGGTTACAAGGGCAGGAGAGCCTTCCTGGAAGTTGTGTTCCTAAGTTGCAAATTGTAGTGGAATGTTCCAGGACAAACTCCCAAAAGCTTATGTCTCCTACTTATGTTTGTTTATTAAATTTATTTTATGTTTTTTATTGGAGTAAATTTTA
>NW_021147178.1:15075-17653 GCF_002837175.3 Physeter macrocephalus
CTCTCCCGTTGCGGAGCACAGGCTCCAGACGCGCAGGCTCCACGGCATGTGGGATCTTCCCGGACCGGGACACGAACCCATGTCCCCTGCATTGGCAGGCGGGCCCTCAACCACTGCGCCACCAGGGAAACCTTCAATTGTTACCTTTTAAAGTCACCTTCATTCCGTTCTGATTAGTGGCTGTTACCAGTTTACATCCCAGCAACAGCATAGGAGGGTATCCATTCTCGGAAACCCATTCAGCATTTATTGTTTGCAGACATTTTTTTTCTAGAGTGTTGTGATTCTCTGGGTGTGCCGATTTTGATCAATTTTTCATACATATATCTGTTCATCTTTGTATCCTGTTACCATGTAGGTTATTACAGAGTGTTGAGTAGACCTCCCTTGGTAGTTGGTAGGTGTTTGGTGATTATAAAATTTATATGTATTAGTGATTATGTAATTTATATATTTTATATGTTATATGTTTATATACATATCACATGCATTAGTGTATGTATGTTAAAGCCATAATCCTAATTTATCTATCCTCTCACCTTTCATTTTGGTTAACCATTAGGTTGTTTTATACGTCTCTGAGTGTCTTTTCCTTTGAAAATATGTTCATTGGTAGGAATCTTAAGATAACATCTATAAATTATATCATAGGATATATATCATAAACTTTTGACTTACTTAACATAATATGATTATTTCTACACTCACACGTAGTCGTGAAAACGACGTTGTTCATTTTTTTCGAAAGCTAATCTTCCATTAGGTACATGTAACACTTCTTCTTTGTCCATTCATCTGTTGATTGACATTTTGGCTGCTTCCATGTTTGGCTATTATGAATATTGCTGCAGTACAACTTTGTCAGTGTATCTTCTCGATTTGGCTCTTAGGTGATAGGCCCAGTGGTGGGAGTGCTGGATCGAATGGCATCTCAATTTTTACTTTTAATTGCAGCTCCTTTCTGTTCTCATTACTGACTCTTACCATTTTACATCTCACCAGCAGATAGAGAGTACACAGTTCTCTAAAACATCTTCAGCATTTATTGTTTGTAGACATTTTGCCGATGGTCATTCAACTGATGTGAGTTGAAACCTTTTCGATGATTAGATTTGCATGAGTCTAATAATTCCTAATGTTGAGCTTTTATCATTTCCCTTTAAAAAAAAGAGTGTCTAAAACTTACCTCTTCATACTATCTTTTTGAAAAATTTGCCAGTTGTGAATTTTTTTGGCCATTCCCTAACTCAGGACATTTTTTGAGGGCTGGTGTGCTTTACAGCCCTGAGTCCTTGTGAATGTTTTTTGTTTTGTTTTGTTTTTTTGCGATACATGGGCCTCTCACTGTTATGGCCTCTCCCATTGTGGAGCACAGGCTCCGGATGCGCAGGCTTAGCGGCCATAGCTCATGGGCCCAGCCGCTTCGTGACATGTGGGATCTTCCAGTACCGGGGCACGAACCCGTGTCCCCTGCACCGGCAGGTGGACTCTCAACCATTGCACCACCAGGGAAGCCCTTTGTGAATGTTAAGTGACCGTTAGCTGTGGTTTTAAAGCTGCTCTTCTGGGAAACGACAACAAGGCGGCAACATTTCTACATTTCCAGCTCTGGGTTTTGGGGCAACAGAGCCTTCCTGGAAATTGTGTTAGTAGGCTGCAAGTTAGAGTGGAATGTGCCAGGGCAAACCCCCAAGGGCTTGTATGTCCTTACTACTTCTTTGTTTTTTAAATTTAATTTTTATTTACTGTCAGAGCAAATTTGATAAAAATGTTGTTTGTTGTAGGTGTACAGAATCTGATTTATTATATCTACATATCTAACTATTCATCTTTGGATCCTTTCCCATGTAGGTTATTAAAGGGTGTTGAGTAGACCTCTCTTGGTATTGCATAGGTATTTTGTGATATATATTTCATATGTATTAGTACATATCTGTTAACCTCCATATCCTAATTCATCCATTCCTTACACTTTTCCATTTGGTTGAACATAATTTTGTTTACTTAATCTATTTGTGTCCTGCTCTTGGAAATAATTTCATGGGTAACAATTTTTAGGTAACACCTATATGTGATATTATAAGATGTCTGTTTTTTGGTTTCCTCCCTACTTCAAATTGGGTGTTTATCTCTAGGTCCTTCTATGGTGGTGCAAACGGCACTGTTTCATTCTTTTCCATGGCTAATATTCCATGTGTACATGGACCACTTCTTCGTTGGGCATTTTTCTGTTGATGGACATTTTGGTTTCTTCCAAGTCTTGGCTATGGTACATGTTGCTGCAGTGAAGGATTGCCAGCCTGTGTCTTCTTTATTCTTGTGTACTCAGGTGATAGACCCATCAGTGGGCCTACCCGATCACATGGTAGCTCAATTTTTACCTTTAAACACACCTCTATTATATTCTAACTACTAACTGTTATCAGCTTATATCCCTCCAGAAGGTAGAGGGTACACAGTTCACTAAAACCACTTCAGCATTTGTTCTTTGTAGACTTTCTCCTGAAGATCATTCTGATGGCTGTGAGGTGAACGTTTTTGTACACTGGATTTGCATGGCTATATTAATTCTTGATGT
>NW_021147178.1:17788-19858 GCF_002837175.3 Physeter macrocephalus
ATATGCCTCTTGAAACTGTGTTCTTCAAATGTGGACGTCTTTTGATTTCTTGGTCGATGTACAACCCCAGGCTTTTTTTTTTGTGAGGGCTGGTGTCATTTACAGGCCTGCAATTAGTGTGAATATTTAGTGACCATTAGCACTGGGTATAAAACTGCTGTTGTGGGAAACGGTGAGAAGGTGGCAGCAGTTCTCCTTCACCAAATCTGCTTACTAGGGCAACAGAGCCTCAATGGAAGTCGTGTTCTAGGTGGTAAATTAGAATGGAATGTGCCAGGAAAAAGCCCCTTAAGTTTGTGTCTCACTACTTCTTGTTCGTTTTTTAACTTAATTTTTATTTTTTAATCACAGCAAGTTTGATTACAATGTTTTGCTTGTTGTAGGTGTGAAAGATGTGGTTCTTTTCCACATAAACATGTATCTATTCTTCTCTGGATCCTTTTCCCGTGTAGCTTATGACACAATGCTGAGTACTCTTCTCTTGGCATTCCGTAGGTCTTTGGTGATTATATATTTCACCTGTGTTTGTGTATCTCTGGTAAACCCAATTTCCTAATGTATGCAATCCTCACAGCTTTCCATTGGTGAACCATAAGTCTGTTTATTGAATCTGTGATTGCCTTTCTCTGTGGAAATATCTTCAGTGATATCAATTTTTAGGTAACACCTATAAGTGATATCATAGGATATGTGTCTTTCGCTTTGTGACTTACTGCAAGTGGCGTGATTAACTCTAGACTCACCTATGGTGCTGCTAATGGCATTGTTTTCATTTTTTTTCCTTGGCTAATATTCCATCTGTACATGTCCCAGTTCTTGTCTGTCCACTCATCTGTTGATGGACTTTTTGGTTGCTTCCATGTCTTGGCTATTGTAATACTGCTGCAATGCAGATTTGCCTGCCTGTGTCTTTCCAATTCTGTCTTCTTAGGTTATAGGCCCAGGAGTGGGCCTGCTGGATCATCTCGTAGCTCAATGTTTACCTTGTAAAGGCACGTCCATTCTGTTCTCATTAGTGGCTCTTACCAGGTTAAGTCCCACTTAACGTTGTGGGTATGCACTTCTCCACAACCCCTTCAGCATTTCTTGTTTGTAGTTTTGTTGCTGATGGTTCTTCTGACTGCTGTGAGCTGATAGCTCTTTGTGGTTGCATTTGCATGCGTCTCATAATCCCTTGAAATTGAGCTTTCAGGCATGTGGTTGTTTTCTTCAAACTGCGTGTACAGCTTACCTCTTCAAATACTTTTCTGGAAGTATGTGCCACATTTTGAAATATTTTGGCCATTACGTCCCTCAAGACATATTGAGGGCAGGTTTCATTACAGCCCTCCAGTACTTGTGCATACGAAGTGACCCTTAGAACAGGTTTTCAAGCTGTTGTTGCAGGTAACGGCCAGGGGGTGGCAGCCTTTCTGCATTCCCCACTCTAGTAACTAGTGAAACAGACCTTCCTGCCAGTGGTGTTCCTCGGTTATAAATTAGAGTGGAATCTGCCCTTATAGACGCCCAAAAGCATATGTCTCCTTACTTATGTTTGTGTTTTAAACTGAATATATATATATATATATATATTTGTTGTTGTTGTTGTTTTCGTTTTGTTTTGTTTTGTTTTGTTCTTTGTGGTTTGCGGGCCTCTCACTGTTTTGGCCTCTCCCGTTCTGGAGCACAGGCTCCAGACGCGCAGGCTCAGAGGCCGTGGATCACGGGCCTAGGCGCTCTGCGGCATGTGAGATCTTCACCGACTGGGGCACGCACCCGTGTCCCCTGCATCGGCAGGCGGACTCTCAACCCCTGCACAACCAGGGAAACCAGGAATTAATATTTTTATTGGAGTAATATTCTATTGTGTACACGGACCACTTCTTCTTTATGCATTCCTCTGTTGATGGACATTTTCGTTGCTTCCAAGTGTCGGCTATGGTCAATATTGCTGGAGTGCAGGATTGCCAGCCTGTGTCTTTTTGATTCTCATCCTCTCAGGCGATAGGCCCAGCACAGAGGATGCCTGATGGAATGGTAGCTCAAGGTTTACCCTTTCAAGGCACCTCCATTTTGTTTTCATTAGTGGCT
>NW_021147179.1:0-19856 GCF_002837175.3 Physeter macrocephalus
TTCTCCACAGGGCTCGGTGACTTGTGCTACTGTCACATCCCTGGAACGCCCACGGCCTTGTGTCCCAAGTCCGGACCGTGGCGGAGCTGAGGGACCTGGGTAGGATGTGCCAGCAAAGGAGCCCCCCTTGCACCTGCAGGACCAGCTTCCCTGGGGATGGGACCACGACCTACAGATCCAGGTGGGCCGTGCTGCAGCTCAACCAAGCCGAGTGCACCCAAAGGCCGGCGGACCTTCCGGCTGGAAGAGCTCTGAAAAGTCACCTGGTCTCGAAGTCTTCTGATTGTGGGTTCCCACCAGCAGCCTCCTTCCTCGGAATCCCCGCACCTTCGAGCGACAGCGCCCTCGGCACTGCCGTGTGGGCAGGGGTTGGGATTTACCTGGGGGCTGAAGGGTAAGAGGGAAGCAGCAACGAGGCACCAGCCCTTAGCCGTTTTTTTCTGGCACATTCCACCCTAATCTACACCCCGGAAACAAGACTTTCTCTATGGCTCTGGTTGCCCGAGTAACCAGTTGGGCCTGAAGAAGTGCTGCCCCCTTGTGGACGTCCCCCATAACAACAACTTGAAAACCGGTGCTCAAGGGCGCTTCATATTCAAAAAGCCTGCAGGGGCTGTAAATGACTCCTGCCCTCAAGTGAGATCCTCGGGGAGGTAATGGAAAAAGAATTCAAGACAGAGCCGACCTGCACGCAGCCAATTCGAGAGGGAAACGGTACTCATCACACCGTTTAAAACAAAACCACCTGCAGCGATGCGCAAACTGCTGGTTACCCAAGGGACAGGTGTGGGGGGAGGAATCAGTTAGGACGTTGGGATTCACATATACTCCACAACATGTATAAAATAGATCACCAACCAGGACCTACTGTACAGCAGAGGGAAATCTACACCGCACTCTGCTATACCCTCTACGAAAATGGCATCCACAAAAGTATACATGTGTGTATATGTATAAGTGTATCAGGTTGCTGGACACCTAAGAGAAACACGACATAATTGTAAATCAACTATACGTCGACAGAAAACAAAAATTAAATAAAGAGAAAGAAAGAAAAAAAGAAGGAAAGGCCCATTCGCTTCCCCCCAGGCCTCTGTGACCGGGGCTGGGCTCACATCCCTAAAGCTTGAGCTGACCTGGGTCCCAAGGCTGGACTGTCCTGGGCTTGAGGGAGCTGGGGAGGATGTGGTAGCAAAGCAGCTCCCTTGGACCTGTAATGACGGGTCCTCTGTGCATGGACCACGATCTCCAGATCCTGGCGGGCCCTCCTACACCTCAGCCAAGCCTAGTGCACCCAAAGAATGGTGGGCCCTCTGTGCTGGAAGAACTTCGAAACTTCACCTGGTCTGCACGTGTCCCGGTGGTGGGCTTCCCACGTGCAGCCTCCTTCCTTAGAGTCGTCCTCCATCGACATATGACAGCACCCTCAGCACGGCGCTTTCACAGGGCTTGGGAACTGTCTGAAGTCGGGGGGAGGGCAAGGGGGAAAAAGAAATGGAACACAAGCCCTTGGGAACTGTCTGAAGTCGGGGGGAGGGCAAGGGGGAAAAAGAAATGGAACACAAGCCCTTGGGAACTGTCTGAAGTCGGGGGGAGGGCAAGGGGGAAAAAGAAATGGAACACAAGCCCTTGGGAACTGTCTGAAGTCGGGGGGAGGGCAAGGGGGAAAAAGAAATGGAACACAAGCCCTTGGGTGATTCTTCTGGCACCTTCCACTCGAATTCACAAGCCAGGAACAGGACTGTTGCTAAGCCTCCCGTAGCCTTAGTAACCAGAGTTGGGCAGGAGGAAATGCCGCCGCCTTGTGGCCCTTTCCCCTAACAACAACTTTAAACCCGCGGCTTCTTCACATAACCGGCTGGGCTGTAAATGACACCTGCCCTCAGGAAACATCCTCGGGGAGGTCATCGAAAAAGAATTCAAGACAGGGCCGACCTTCACGCAGCCAATTTCGAGAGGGAAACTGTACTCACGCCGTTTAAAAGAAAACCACCTGCAACAATGCGCCACTTCGATAATTATAGAAACGCAATTCAAACCTGCAACGAGGTGTCACTTCGCAGCGGTCAGAACGGCCATCACCAAAAAGTCTACAGACAATAAGTGTGGGAGAGGCCGTGGAAGAAACGGAACCGTCCTGTGCTGCTGCTGGAAATGTAAATTGCTAACAGGCGCTATGCACAGCAGTACAGAGGTTCTTGGAAAAAAAAACGTAAAACTACAGCGACCAAGTGATCCGGCAATTCCACTCCTCGGTCTATAACTGGAGAATATCATTTTCTTATAAGGCTCATGCACACCAACTTTGCTCACAGCATGACATACAATAGCCAAGACTTGGAAGCAACCAAAATGTCCATCGACAGATGAGTGGCTAATGAAGATGCAGTACCTATATACAATGCGATATAAGTCAGCCATATAAAAGGATAAAATCATGCCAATTACAGCAACATGGATGCACTGGATGTTATCATACTTAGTGGAGGAGGTCAGACAGAGAAGGACAAATAACATATGAGGCCAATTAGAGGTGGGATCAAACAAGCGATAAAAATGAATTCATTTATAAAAGGGAAACACACTCCGAACATTAGAAAACAACTCATGGTTACCTGAGGGGAAAGGTAGGCGGGTGGAAGGGAGGGAGAAATTAGACATTTGGGATTAATATATACACAATAATATATGTACGCTCGACATTAACCAGGGATCTACTGCTGCGCGCAGGGAATTCCCTACACTAATCTGTTATAACCTATATCGGAAAAGAATCGGAAAAAGAATGGATATCTGTATACGCATAATTGAATCAGGTTGCTGTACAGACACCACAATCGCAACACTGTAAATCCACTTTGTCCCAATAAAAAATAAAATTAAACTTAAAAAGAAAAGAAAAGAAAAGCAATCCCAATGATATTCCCCACAGGCCTCAGTGACCTGGGCTGGTATCACATCCCTGGAACCTGAGCCGACTTGTGTCCCAAGGCTGGACTGTGGCGGAGCTGAGGGACCTAGGGAGGATGGGCCAGCAAAGGAGACCCCCTTGCACCTGCAGAGCCAGGTTCCCTGGGGATGGGACCACCATCTCCAGATCCAGGTGGGCCGTCATACAGCTCAACCAAGCCGAGTGCACCCGAAGCCCGGTGGACTATTTCAGCTGGAAGAGTTTTGAGAAGTCACCTGGTCTCCAAGTCTCCTGGTGGTGGGTTCCCAGCGGCAGCCTCCTTCCTCGGAATCCCCCACTCCGTACGACAGCATCCTTAGCATTATCCTGTGCGCAGGTGTTGGGATTTGCCTGGGCTGAAGGTTAAAGGGAAGGAGCAATGAGGCACCAGCCCTTAGCTCTTTTTCTGACACATTCCACCCTTACCTAACCCGGGAACACGACTTTCTCTATGCCTCTGGTTACCTGAGTAACCACAGCTGGACCTGGAGAAGTGCTGCCCCCTTTTGGGCGTCTCCCGTAACAACACCTGGAAAACCGGTGCTTATGGCACTGCAGTCACAAGGCCTGAGGGGCCATAAATGACATGTGCCGTCAAGAAATGCCCTGCGGGGCGAGTTCCCTGGTTGCGTAGTGGTTGTGAATCCGCCTGCCACTGCTGGGGACATGGGTTCAAGCCAAAGTCCAGGAAGATCCCACATGCTGCGGAGCAATTAAGCCTGCAAGCCACAACTTCTGAGCTGGCACACGTAGAGCTCATTCTCCGCAACAAGAGAAGCCACCACCTCGAGAAGCCTGCACACTGCAACGAAGACCCAACGCAGCCAAAAATTAAGTAATCAATTAGTTAATTAAGAAAAAAAAGAAATATCCTGGGGGTAGGTAATGGAAGAAGAATTCAAAACAGGGCCAACTTTTTAGAATCCAATTTCAAGAAGTAAATTTTATGCACACTTTAAAAAAAAATAAAATGAGAACATGCTGAGCATTATTTATTATTAGAGAAATGGAAATCAAAACTACAAAAAGGTGTCACTTTGGGCCAGTGAATATGGCCATAATTAATACGTCTGCAAACAGTACATCAGCGAGAGGACTTGGAGTAAAGGGAAGCCTCCTTCACTGTTTTTGGTAATGTAAACTGATAACAGCCACAATGGAGAACAGTATGAAGGTTCCCTCAGAAACTAATAATAGAGCTACCATATGATACAGCAATCACACTCCTGGGCCTATATACGGAGAAAACACCAAAATTCAAATAGACACATGTACGTCAACGTTCACTGCAGCAGTATTTACAGTAGCCAAGACATGGAAGCAACCAAAATGTCCATTGACAGATGGATTTATAAAGAAGATGTGGTACATATATACAATGATATATTACTTAACCATGAAAAATAATGAAATAATATTTTTTCCAGCAGCATGGATAGACATGGAGATGGGCATAGTATGTGAAGGAAGTCAGACAGAGAAACATAAATAGCATTTGATGTCACTTATATGTGAAATGTAAACATAGGCACACACAAAACCAAGCTCTAGATATAGAGTACAGATTGGTGTTCCCTGGGTAGGGGGTAGATAATGAGGGAAGGGTGTCAACATGTACCGACTTCCACTTATAAAATAAATAAGTCCTGTGGTTGTAGTCTGAAGCATGGTGACTAAGTTAACATTACTGTATTGTAATTTATTTTTTTTTATTTTTATTTTTTTTTGCGGTACGCGGGCCTCTGACTGTTATGGCCTCTCCCGTTGTGGAGCACAGGCTCTGGACGCACAGGCTCAGCGGTCATGGCTCACGGGCCCAGCCGCTCCGCGGCATGCGGGATCCTCCCGGACCGGGGCACGAACCCATGTCCCCTGCATCGGCAGGCGGACTCTCAACGCCGCTCCGCGGCACGCGGGATCCTCCCGGACCGGGGCACGAACCCATGTCCCCTGCATCGGCAGGCGGACTCTCAACCACTGCGCCACCCGGGAAGCCCGTATTACATATTTGATAGTTGCTTAGAGAGTAGATCCTAACAGTTCTCATCACAGGAAAAGAATTTCGTAAGTGTATATGGCGACAGATGTTAATTAGACTTAGAGTGGTGATCATTTTGCAGTGTATGCAAATATCGAATTATTATGTTGTACACCTGAAACTGATATAATGGTATATGTGAAGTATACCTAAAAAAAATGAGAGTTTTCTCAGTCAGCACCAGTCCATGCTCTGCACTGTCCTGGGTACCCCAGGGTATACAGGGGCAAAACCTTATCCCAGCTTTTGGTAGCTATTTGCCTTGTACTCTAAGTGCCTGCCTTCAGCACCGGCCTGGGCTCTTGAAGAAGAGCTATAGAGCATAATCGGAAGATCCTGAGCTTTGGGGTCAGAAGATGACCTCCGTTCATGTTCCAGCAGTGTTACTTGACCGCTGTGACTCCTAGTATCACAGTCCGTAAAATGGGGATAAAATAGCTTCCACCTCATAGGATTGTGAAGACTGAGTGAGGTTTTGTGGGGTGGGGGGAGTATGCAGAGTGGTCTTAACAGTGGCTCTAACTCTGGACAGGAGCACTGATTCTGCAACTAACACTTGGCCTCCATAGCCTTCTGCTTAAGGACATGAGGCTCCCAGCATGGAGAACATTGAGCTTTTGGAGGGTAATCACCAGTGAAAGGGTGGTTAAATAGGTGTCCAGAGACCGGGCTGCCTCTTACTTTGTGACTTTGACCAAGTCCTGTCCCTTTACTTTGCCTCAGTTTTCCCATCTGTACAGATAAAATGGATTCCAAAGCTCTTTTATTTTTTCAACCTGATTAACCCAGTTTTTTCACTTTACAGGCTTGGGAGGCGTGGACAGGGACTTCCCCTTGTGTACTGGCACAGACAAGGAAGAGACTTGCCAACCTGTCAGAAGCAAAGCAACAGACCCAGATCTGCCTTTGTTACTGACCTCTGCCTTGGGTCCTGGTAGCCAGGACTGGGGAATGAAAGCACCTTATTTCATGTCTGGGTCGGAGGAGTCCCAACACAAGCCATGCTCCCAGGCAGGACTATGTCTGGGGTCAGGCGATGAAACTTTCATTAAAGCATCAAGATTTTGCCTGTCATTCTAACGTTCACAAAAGCCAGTGTCACATTCACCATTTCATTTGCTCAAAAAAGCAATGGCCGCGTGGCCCCTTAGTGTCTAAGTCCATCCCTAGCAGCACGATGTTTTGGCATCACGGTGAAATCGCTGAGCAGGAGAGGAAGCTCATGACGTGGGCATTGTACATCAGGGCTGGGTGTGTGGCACGTCATGCAACTCCCCAAAGACTTGGCTTCCCTCCGGGCTGGCCCAGGTCCCAGTTCCCAGGCCTCTGCCACCTGCCACTGCGGTTGGGAGCCGGTGGATTGAGGGCTGGCACACCCCGTCCACTGGCACGGGGAAATGAGAGCCGTGACGGAAGATCTGGCAGGGCCACAGGAGGGCAGGGCCTGGAGTGGAGAATCGGCAGAGATTGTGCCAGTCTGGGTGGTGTCCAGGGGAAGCAGATGATGGCTGCTCTGGGTCAGGAAGGAAGGAAGCAGAGGGAAGGAAGGGGAAGAACGAGAGAGACGCAAGCAGGGAAAGAGGGAGAAAAGAATGACAAGAAAAAAGTGAAGGGGTAGCGAAGCATCATAGTTGTCAGATGCCAGAGCCAGTGGACCCAGATTTGAATCTCAGCCCTGTAATCTGATCCCAGGTGGGTCACTTAGGTCCTCTGAGCTTTAGCCTTGTCATCAGTAAAATGGGATCATGATTGTACCTCCCTCCTAGGTTGGAGGATTAAATTGGTTGTTATTTGGAAAGCGCTGGAACAATGCCTGGTACACAGGAAGGACTAAGTAAATGTTTGTTAAATAAAGAGAAGGGAGGTGTCATTCAAATGCCTTGGCAGTTGTATGAAGCTGTGCCATAGGAGGTGTGAGGATCCAATCTGGTTCGTGGCAGTATTTTTGAGACTCATGGCCCTGCCAGATGGGAACTCAGAACAGAATTAAATAGTAACCACATTCATTGAATACCATGAGGGGGTGGGGAATGGCAGCCTCTGCAGACCTGAAAAGTAGGAAATACAGAATTGACTTGGGGGCACGTGAACTGCAAGGCCGCCCAATTTGCAGGTCATGGACCGGCATCTCCTTTGACAAAGCAGGGCCACCACCCACCCAGAGGGACCCTTGGCGAATGAGAAAGATGCCCCCCTCCCTCCAGCAGATGTAGCCCTGTGCCAGGACTCAAGCCCTGTGCTTGGCGAGTGGGGCGAGGCCTGGGTTTCTGCTCCCATTCAACCCCTCGACTGTGCTATACACAACCCGCACTACGGTCCCAGGGACAGAGGCGAGATTAAATGTCAACATGGCCCTCAGGTTGGGGACAAAAATGACACTTGTTGTCTGCAGCTTCAGATCTCATTCTTCTGACCTAAATCTCTGGACATATGTATGCTCGGCCAGTTGAGAAGTTAATCCCAATTTCAGTCCAGAATTGGAGTAATCTGTATATAATATGTGGTATTTTAAGTATTTGAGATATTTAAGAGAGTTTGGCATGTAGAGCATCTAACACATCAGACCTGTGCCTCCAGTTTGAAATGTGTAACTCAGAAATGACTTAGGATTGGGATTTTAAGTTCATTCAATAAACTATGTATTGAGTACCTGTCCACATGTTGCCTGAGATACACCAAACTGACAGTGATTCTTGCCCTCCTGAAGCTGACATTCAGGTGGACAGACACAGACACTAAACAATAAATATACTAAATAAGTACATTATGCAGTATGTTGGAAAGGGATGAGTGCTATAGAAAAAAGAAACAAATAGAGTAAAGGGGATGGGGCGGGCCAGGCCACAGTGTTTAGTAGGGTGCTTAGAGTAGACCTCACTGAGAAGGCACAGTTTGAAAAAGAAAGAACTGAAGGCAGTGAGGAGTGAGCCACATGGATCTCTTGGGGAAAAACATTCTATGCAGAAAGAACAGCCAGTGCCAAGTCCTCAAGGCAGGGTATGCCTGGCAGGTTGAAAAAAGAATGATGAGGCCAACACCTGTGTTCATAGCAGCAAAGTGCACAGTACCCAAAAGGTGGGAAGAACCCAAGTGTCCATCAGTGGATGAATGGATAAACAAGATGTGGTCTAGCCATACAATGGAATATTATTCAGTCATCAAAAGAAACGAATTTTTGACATATGCTATAACATGGATGGACCATTTTCTTTGTGCTTAGTGAAGTAAGCCAGACACAGAAGGACAAATTCTGTACAATTCCACTTATATGAATCCCCTAGATTAGGCAAGTTCACAGAGACAGAAAGTTGAATAGAGGTGACCAGGGGCTGGGGACAGGGAAGGAGGGGGAGTTTCATGGGTGCAGAGTTTTTTGGGAAAAAAGTCTCTGGAAGGAAACAAATTCTGGCAGTAGTTGCCTCTGGGGAGGGACGCTGGGTTGGAGGAGACCTTTGCACAGTGCTTGCTCTTTGTAGGCTATGCGTGCAGGGTGAGCAGAGGGCTGCGAGGAGACGAGACAGCCACCAGGGGGCGCCATACGGCCACGTCGAGCCGTGCAGATGGCCCAGGTTGCCAGCGTGGGCTGGTCCGCATCTTAGGCCTTCCGAGACTACCCCATGCTGACCAACAGAGAAGGGTGAGCACCCCAGTGGCCTGGTGCGGGAGAGTCTGCCCCCCTCCTGCTCCCCGACCAAGCCCGTGCACCGCTGAACGGGAGCCCCCTTTCTCTTGCAGGGGCTTGACTGAGCAGCTGACGACAGCATGGAGCTCAGACGGCACGTCGCACAGCGTGTTCTGGACCGTCCCTGTGCCTTCCACAGAGCTCATGGGTTCTTTTCTCCCGGGGACCCCACCCCCAAACCTATTCTTTCCACAGCCTGTCAATGGGAGTAAGTGGCACCTCCGTTCAGCCAGGTGCTCCAGCCAAAAGCCTTGAGGTCGTCTTTGACCCCTCTTCTCTCACACTTCACTCGGAAACCATCAGCCAGTCCTGTGGACTTTTGCTCTGAAACGGATCTAGAATAAGCCCAGTTCTCCCCACCTCGCTGCCACACCACCATCTCTGGCCTGGATGACTGCAGCGGCCTCCTCCCCGCCCCTCCTGCCTCTTCTCAGCCCCAGGCACCCCTACAGCCTCTGCCCCCGTCGCAGACAGAGGCATCCAACTGGAGCAAAGTTAGGTCAGGCCCTCTGCCTGGCACCCTCCTGAGGCTCCCACCAAAGTCCTCCCAATGGCCCACAGGACCCTGCCTGAACTGGACCACAGTTCCCGTCGGATGCATGGCTTGGCGCCCTCCCGTGCCCCAGTGCTCAGGCACGGCGGCCTCAGCTCCTGCCCTCACTGGGGAGGATGCCCCACCTCCAGGCACCTGCACTTGCTGGTCCCGTGTGGGGAACACTCTTCTCCCAGATTCCTAAATGCCTCTGTCCCTCACCTCCTTCAGGCCTCTGCACTAACGTCACCTCATCCCTACCATCCTATCAAAGCAGCACATCCCAGGCCACAGCTGGGACCAGGTGAGGCACCCACGGTACAAAGTTGAAGGCGACGCTCGCTCTCAGACAGTGCACCGCTGGCCTCCTTTCTGCACTCAGGGAGCCTCACTCACCTCACCTCTTCCTGGCTGTTCACCCACCCCCTGACCACTTTCCCTCTGTGGCTGTGCCCTGCATTCACTTCCTTCATCTCTTCTGAATTTGCGTGTGTTCATTGCTCCCCTCTCTCCCTCTTGGATGCCAGCTGCACATGGTAGGAACTCTGCCTCATTTGCTGCTGCATCCCAGCCTCCAAATGGGCTGGCACGTGATAGGCCCTCAATAAATGTTTGTTGCAGGACTCAGCGAATGAATGTGTGACCTGAAGTGCCCGTCCCTTTTCCCCCACCCCCTTTAAGCCTGGCTAACTCCTCCTCAACCTTTAGAACCCATTTCAAGGGCCTGCCCTCCCTAACCCCTCCCAGACAGAGGTGGCATTTCATCTCTTGTGAGTCCCAGGCCTGTCACCGGACCAGACAGTGAGCTTCTCAAGGAAGAAACGCTGTCTTAGTCATGCACCAGGACATTTTAGCTGTCAGAACTGAGTGAGTTATTGACCACCTGTTGGTTATTGAGCCACCTGTTATAGGCAGCAGCATTTCCAAGCTTCTGAGCTGTCCCTGTGCCTCCGGTACAATTTCACCCCTTTTACAAATCACCTGTTATTTACCTTGAAGACAAGGTAAATGAATTTTAGTTATTTATTTCAAATTTTAACCGCATTTTAGGCAGATGTGAAATTATGAGTTGGATGTACTAGTCTGTTTTCTTTAATACACATTTAAATAGAAGCTAAACTATTAAAACTTTGAGCCATATACCACCCCAAATCATTTTCTTCAGAGCCAGTGGCACGCTCACCACACCAGGAAGGGAGCAGAGAGGGGAAACCCAGGGCATGTGGGATCACGGAACAGAGGCTGCCTTCCAGGCCTGCACGGAGAGAGAGAGGAGGGGATAACTCCCAAATCCAGGACAGCACAGGGATGTTGAAAATGCTTAAAACGTCTCTAGAGGAACACACAAGAAACTCGTAAAAGGAGCTCCTTCTGGACTTTTTTTTTTTTTTTCACTTTAAAAAATAAATCTTGGGCTTCCCTGGTGGCGCAGTGGTTGAGAGGCCGCCTGCCGATGCAGGGGACGCGGATTCGTGCCCCGGTCCGGGAGGATCCCACGTGCCGCGGAGCGGCTGGGCCCGTGAGCCGTGGCCGCTGCGCCTGCGCGTCCGGAGCCTGTGCTCCGCAAAGGGAAAGGCCACGACAGTGAGAGGCCCGCGTACCGCAAAAAAATAAATAAATAAATAAATAAATAAATCTTTTTTGTGGGGATCCACACCACATGGCATGCCAGAACTTAGTTCCGCAACCAGGGACCGAACCAGTACCCCCCCTGCAATGGAAGCCCGAAGTCTTAACCACTGAACCACCAGGGAAGACCCAATAAATCATTTTTTAAAAGATACAGAATAGGTTAACAGAAAGAAGTGTCCAAGATGGAGACGCCAGTGCCAGAGCCCTGACTTTGGCTGAGAATGTCCAGCCTTGTCCAGGCAGGAGAGGCACAGAATCCGGGTGCGGACGCCTGCTGTTCTAGTCCACAGACACCCACTGCACTCTAGATGGGACATGTAGGCGTCTTCAGGCCTCAGCCAGGGCACGACCGTCCCTGCGAAGGAACGTGGGGAAGGAGCCAGAGTAAGGTCACCAGGGTGAGCAAACAAAAAGTACAGGACACGTAGTTAAATTTGAACGTCAGAGAAACAATGAACAATTTTATAGTAGAAGTACTTTCTATACAGTATGTCCCATGCATATGTCTATTAAAAATATAAGGACTTCCCTGGCGGTCCAGTGGTTAGGACTCTGGGCTTCCACTGCAGGGGGCACGGGTTTGATCCCCGGTCGGAGAGCTAAGATCCCCCATGCCACACAGTGTGGCCAAAACAAATAAAATAAAATGGCTCAAGAAGCTGAGTTAAAACAAATTATTCATTGTTTACCTGACTTTTAACTGGGCATCCTGTACTTTCCCTGGAGGCAACTGAGAGAGGCATCTGACCACAACGCAGGTCTCACTCCCTTGGGAAGGAGAGGAAAAGAGGGCAGGTGGGTAATGCGGTAGGCTGATAATGGCCCCCCAAAATGCCCAAAACCTGTGACTGTTACCTTATGTGTCCAAAGGAATTTGCAGATAGGATTGAGTGGAGAATCTGGAGGCGGGGAGATGATCCTGGATTATCCAGGCGGGCCCTAAATGTAATCACGAGGGTCCTTAGCAAAGAGAGGCAAGCGAGTCAAAAGAGGAAGTAAAAGGTGTGGCCACCAGGCCCTTGGGGTGTCCTGTCCCTTGGAAAGGACCTGGTGCTCTCAATCAGTGGCTGGAAGCAGCCCATGAGAACCTAATCTCCAAGGCAGTGTCGTGTGTCCTTCCTTCAGTGCAGGTAGCTGAGGCAGTCAGTGACACACCCCATCCTTGGAAAGCTCAGGGGCGCATTTTTATGGCTACCATCTACCACAACCTCTTTTTCTCATTCTACCACAAAGAAGCCAACACACAGAGAAGTTAAGAAACTTGCCAAGGTCACACAGCCTTCAAGTGTTGTGACTGGGATTTGAACCTAAGTGGTCTGATTCTAGAGCCCACACAACTTGAGCCCAATTCTAGAATGGTTCCTTCACATATCTTTGAGTAAAAGCTGCCTTGAACCACTTTGGGAATCAAGTAGAATGTATACTAGAAATAGGTTAATTTTTTAAATATTAGGAACTTCCCTGGTGGCGCAGTGGTTAAGAATCCGCCTGCCAAAGCAGGGGACGAGGGTTCAATCCCTGGTCCGGGAGGATCCCACATGCTGCAGAGCAGCTAAGCCAGTGTGCCACAACTACTGAGGCTGCATGACACAACTACTGAAGCCCGTGCACCTAGAGCCCGTGCTCCGCCACAAGAGAAGCCACTGCAATGAGAAGCCCACGCACCACAACGAAGAGAAGCCCCCACTTGACGCAACTAGAGAAAGCCCGCACACAGCAACAAAGACCCAAAGCAGCCCAAAATAAAAATAAATAAATAAATAAAATTAGAGACTGATAATATCCAGTGTTGGAAATGGTGAAGGGAAATGAGTACTCTCAAATCTGCACTCTAGTGGGAGTATAAATTGTGTACAGCCTTTTGTAGAACAATTGGCACAATTTACAAAAATTGTATCCATCCATGACTTTTGTCCTAGAGATTTCCCTTCTAGGTGTTCTATCCCACAGAAACTCTCACGTCTGCACAAGGCTGCTCATCATGGCATCGTTTGTCTTCAGGAAGCACTGAAAGTAACCTAAATATCCAGCAATAGGGGAGTGCTAAAATGAATGATGGCGCCTCCATACGTCAACTATTACAGTGAGTAAAAAGAACAGGGGATATCTCTAATGGCACAGTCATGTGGTGCTAAAAGCAGCTGAGGACGAGGAACAGAGTAGACGGACGATATATTTATGCAAAATAAGAGGAGGCAAGGTGTGAGAGTGCGTGTGTGTGTGTGTGAGCGCGCATGTGATGTGTGCAAATATACAAATGCAGGGGCTACTACGGCTAGGATTTGTGTTTCTTTCCAGAGACTCAATGGGTATCCTTTCTTTTTTTCTTTTTTCGGCAGTTTATTTACTTTATTTTTATTTTTTTTAATTTATTTATTTTTTATTTTTTTGCGGTACGCGGGCCTCTCGCTTTTGTGGCCTCTCCCGTTGCGGAGTACAAGCTCCGGACACACAGGCTCAGCGGCCATGGCTCACGGGCCCGGCCACTCCGCGGCATGTGGGATCTTCCTGGACCGAGGCACGATCCCGTGTCCCCTGCATCAGCAGGTGGATTCTCAACCACTGCGCCACCAGGGAAGCCCAAAGGTAGAAGTTTTTAACAGAGAGTTATAAAATGACTAAACAGAGGTTAAGAATGCAATAACTGAAAGAAAAAATACACTATTATTTTTGGCTGCATTGGGTCTTCGTTGCTGCGCACGGGCTTTTCTCTAGTTGCGGCGAGCAGGGGCTACTCTTCGTTGCGGTGTGTGGGCTTCTCATTGCAGTGGGTTCTCTTGTTGCAGAGCATGGGCTCTAGGTGCACAGACTTCCATAGTTGTGGCACGTGGGCTCAGTAGTTGTGGCTCGCGGGCTCTAGAGCACAGGCTCAGTAGTTGTGGCACACAGACTTAGTTGCTCCGTGGCTTGTGGGATCTTCCTGGACCAGGGCTCAAACCCGTGCCCCTGCATTGGCAGGCGGATTCTTAACCACTGCGCCACCAGGGAAGTCCTAATTAGCATCTTTATTGAAGTATAATTGCTTTACAATGTTGCGTTAGTTTCTGCTGTATAACAACGTGAACCAGCTATATGTATACATATCGAGCATCCTTTCAACTGACTTACCGAGGGTTTACTATATGCCCAGCACGTTCGGCATTTTTGCCCTCTGCATCTCTCCTCAACACACAAGCCAGAAGTCAGATCCTGTACCTCCTCTATTCCAAACACTCCCGGCCGGCAATGAGCATATCCCTCTGGGGCACGTCCTGTCCCAGCTGGCTGATCGGTCACAGGCCCTGGAAGTGCGGGATCCTCCCCCTTGGCCTACCAGCCTCAGGCCCAGAGTTTCTGGCTCCTCCCTGTGCCTTTTACCTTCTTTTATTTCTGATGCTGTCTTTGATCTCTGGGGCCTTGCAGGCTCTGGAGAGGCTGTACCACCCAGGGTAGCCAATTCCTAGAGATAGTAAAGGATTACCTGGGAGAGTGACTTTTAGATGCAAACTAACCCATCCAGAGATGACACCCCCATCACCTCCTTTCTGGAGCTCTTATACCCTGAGCCACTACCGCCCCCCAGTCCCCGTGCCCTAAGCACCCCAGGACCAGGCACCAGACAGCTAGGGATAGCCCCTACTCCCCAGAGCCCACTGGAATTATTCAAACCCACTTACCCTGCCTTGCCCGTTCCTTCCTACAGAAACCACAGTAAAGGCTCTTGCCCACATTTTCCCTCTTTCTGCCTTCTAGCAAGCCTGGTGCTTCCTACTAGGTCCCCACCTGCAATGGAGTGGTGAGTGCCCTCCACTCAGGAACTGTGGAAAACAAACTGTCTTTTCTTTCTTCCTTTCTCCCTTCCTTCCTCCCTCTCTTCCTTTTTATCTTTCTTTCTTTCTTTCTATCTTTCTTTCTTTCTTTTTCTTTCTTTCTTTCCTTCTTCCTTTCTTTTTTTTTTGATCTTATTTCCCCAACCAGGGATTGAACCCAAGCCCTCGGCAGTGAAATCACCATATCCTATCCTAAGCACTGGACCACAGGGAATTCCCAAACTCTCTTTTTAATGGCTGTGGTCTCCTGGCCCGTGGGCCTCACCACACCTGAATAATAACAAAATCTATGTTTAAAAACCTTCCCCCACCTCCCTACCTGAAGGTCCACCCCTCAGTGTGCTCTGCAGTGACTTACAGATCCTCCAGATCCCTCCAGGCCTGTGGTCCGTCTGGAGATGTTACCCGCGACATGGTGGCACCTGTGAGCAGTCGGGGAGGATTGCCATGAAGCAATGGCCACAGGGTCACGCACCCTCCTCATTACCTCCCTAGGCCCCTCCACTTTCTGGCAGCAATGCCCTGGGCCAGCTGCCTCCAAACTGTGAACTGTGTTCACCTCTTCAGAGGGATGCAGGGAGGTGGGGAGTTATAAAATGAGACTCTAATTTTTGCTCTGCAGATCTGTATATACATGAATTTTTAAACAATAATGTATTAATTTATTCCAACTGAAGAATGTCACTTGCCATCCGGCTCTACAAGGATTAGGTCACTAGCCACTACAGTCTCTGACCTTCAACACACCCTGAAAGGAGTTCAGGGTGGAGATCAGGAATGAGGCTCTCTGTGCTCTGGGAAAACTGGCAGAACAGGCCTTCGGATAGCTGGATATTTTCAGGAGGAAATTTTATGAACCTAAACTCTCGCATCTTCCCACACTTTGAGAAAGCACTAAAACCGTTAACTAAGCTATCTGTTCCTGGTACTGAGATGTGTGCTCGGTTGCCTGTACCCACTTGGCCAAAATCACAGATACACTGGCCTCCCCACTTACCTCTTCGGGACAGTTCCTCAGCCTGAGAGGCTGTCTCCTGGGCTGTAGTCCTCGGAGAGGCACTGAACAAACTCGACTCACAGCTTTTACATTGTGTAATTTTCTTTTTTTTATGTCGACATTTGTTACTTGAGTAAATTTTAAAAATTAAAAATCATGGTAGGTTTGGGGGAAAGAAAGAAAGAGACACCTTAACTCAACAGCCAAATGTTTTGCCAGGGTGGTGGGGAGGCATTGGAGGGGGCAAGCTCTGTCTTTGCTGCTTGTCACTGTTTTTGTTTTTGTTTTGTTTTAATCTATTTATTTATTTATTTATGTATTTTTGGCTGTGTTGGGTCTTCGTTTCTGGGCGAGGGCTTTCTCTAGTTGCGGCGAGCGGGGGCCACTCTTCATCGCGGTGCGCGGGCCTCTCACCGTCGCGGCCTCTCTTGTTGTGGAGCACAGGCTCCAGACGCGCAGGCTCAGGAGTTGTGGCTCACGGGCCCAGTTGCTCCGTGGCGTGTGGGATCTTCCCAGACCAGGGCTCGAACCTGTGTCCCCTGCATTAGCAGGCAGACTCTCAACCACTGCGCCACCAGGGAAGCCCTTGTCACTGGTTTTGAAGCTTTGCTCTAACAGGATCCCCAGCCTGGTGTGAGGAAAGGGGCCTTTTTCTCAGACCTGTTGGCACTAGCTGCCTAGATGCCAGCATCTCACCTACTGCTCTCAGCTCCTGGGCATCTTCCTCCTCCTTCTCCTCCTCCTCTTCCTCCTTCCAGCTTCAGAAGCCCGTCATCAAAGGACAACTACGGGGTGCTTCCCTGGGGTCTCAGTGGTTAAGAATCCACCTGCCAATGCAGGGGACACGGGTTCGAGACCTGGTCCGGGAAGATCCCACATGCCGCGGAGCAACTAAGCCCATGCGCTACAACTACGGAGCCTGCGGTCTGGAGCCTGCTAGCCACAACTACTGAGCCCGCATGCTGCAACTACTGAAGCCCATGCGCCTAGAACCCGTGCTCCACAACAAGAGAAGCCACCACAGTGAGAAGCCCGTCATGAGCTACAACTACGGAGCCTGCGGTCTGGAGCCTGCTAGCCACAACTACTGAGCCCGCATGCTGCAACTACTGAAGCCCATGCGCCTAGAACCCGTGCTCCACAACAAGAGAAGCCACCACAGTGAGAAGCCCGTGCACCGCAACGAAGAGTAGCCCCCGCTCGCTGCAACTAGACAAAGCCCACGCGCAGCAACAAAGACCCAACACAGCCAAAAATGAATAAAAATAAAATAAATAAATTTATATAAAAATAATAATAAAAGGACAGCTATGGGGCTCATTTGTCTCTGCCTCGGGCCTTTCCCTCCTCATCCTAAATCTCCAGTGGCAGGATGCTTCCTTCGACAGCTGCCCCCATGCAAAAGAAACACTCAAGGGTCTATCCAGGAAGCGAGCCCCCAACTGTACAGTTAGTTCACCTGGGTTCAAATACAGGTTTTGTCACAAAATGGCTGTGTGACCTTACACACGTTGCTTAATCTCTCTAAGCCTCAGTTTCTTCATATGTAAAATGAGAATAAAATAATATCTTCATCATAAAGTTGTTGGCAGAGTGAATAGATCTGAGACACTTAACATAATGCACAGAGTAAATGTTCATTTGCTTTTTTGTTTTTGGTACGTTCGTATGCATGTATGTATATATGTATGTATTTATGGTTTTGGCGGCGCCGTGCGGCATGCAGGATCTTCGTTCCACGACCAGGGATCGAACCCGTGCCCCCTGCAGTGGAAGCCCCGAGTTTTCACCACTGGACCGCTAGGGAAGTCCCAGATGTTCATTTTCAATCGTCAAATTTTATTATTAATTTCCTCCTTCACTCATCTTACAAACAAATAAAATATTTATTGAGTGCTCTCTGTGTGCCTGGCCCTTTGCTAGTTTCCAGAGCTGTAACACAGAGATAAAACTACTTGTTCCTTATAAATCACAGGCTGGTTTGGAGCCAGTGACAGCAAGAAAGAGTTGGGTTAGGGCGTCCCTGGTGGTACAGTGGTTAAGAATCCGCCTGCAAATGCAGGGGACACGGGTTCGAGCCCTGGTCCGGGAAGATCCCACATGCCGCGGAGCAACTGGGCCCGTGCGCCACAACTACTGAAGCCTGTACGCCTAGAGCCTGTGCTCCGCAACAAGAGAACACACCGCAATGAGAAGCCTGCGCACTGCAACGAAGTGTAGCCCCCGCTCGCCACAACTAGAGAAAGCCTGCGCGTAGCAAAGAAGACCCAACGCAGCCAAAAATTTAAAAAATAAAATAATTTTTTTAAAAGAGAAAGAGTTGGGTTAGACACCAAGAAGAACTTCAGGTTAGCAGATTCCTGAAGTGGAGGAAGGGGATTAGATTGAGGGAAATGACTCTTCTGATGGGAGAAGAACCTGGTGAAGGAAACATCTGGTCTGCTGAGACCTTCCCAGCTTTCTGAACCACACTGGTGGGGTGTTGGGCAAGAGAAGAGGAGAAAAGAAGTATTTTTCCAGACAACATGTGGTGTGTCTGAGAGGATCCACGTGAAATTGACAACATTTTCCTGAAGAGGCAGCTGACTGGTGGTTTGATTCTCAAGCTCAGCAGGCCCCAGCCTGGCAGGATTAGGATGGAAGAGAAGCTGATGAGAAATAAATGAGACAGGTGCTGAAATTTCTTCTTTGCCAATAAAAGAAAGTTACAATTTGAAATTGGTTGAGGGTCTTCAGGAAAGGGAACGTGATGGGGAAAATTCTCGTCTGTAACAACTCCATGAGCTGGTGGCACCCAGGGGAGATGACGGCTCGGCCTGGGCCTCTCCCTCTTGCAGCAGGTGCTGGAGTCGGGACCATGTCATGAGGCACTTCGAACACGGAAATATAACAGGTTGCAGAGGCCTGGATTAGACTGGTGGTACTCAAACCTGAGCGTCAGAATTCCCTGGAGGGCTTTTTACATCATAGATTGCTGGGCCCTGCTCCCAGTTTTGATTCACAGGGTCTGGCGTGCGGCCTGAGAAGTCACATTTCTCACCTGTTTCCAGATGATGCTGGGCCACACTTTGAGATGCACTGTTCTAGATGGACCCCAGGATCCTGGGGCCAGGTCTATCTAACTCTGGCAGGTGGAATCCCAGAGGAGTTGCCTGATGCAACCTGGGAGGAGGTCACAGAAGGCTTCCTGGAGGAGGAGGTGCCTGAGTTGAGTCTAAGTTGGGATTTTCCAACTTCAAAAAGAGAGGCAGGAAGAAATCATCTGGTCTGTACAGTGTGATTGGATGAGGTGGGTGGTGGGTGCTAAGACAGCAGCAACGGGCAGGGTCCGGCTTACAAAGGGCCTTGAACGGCAGGCCGAGGAACTGGCCTGTGTGCTGAGGGCCGGGGTTAGCGTTGCTAAGGGATGTCAGCAGGAGAGAAACGTGAACAGAGCTGACTTGTGAAATGAGTTGTCTGCTGGGTAGGGGAGCAGGGGTTCAGGCATGACTATTCATCCCCCTCTTACAGATGAGGACGCCGGGGTGCAGAGAGTAGAAATGATTTGCCTAACACCATGGCTGGAAAGTGGCAGAACCAGGAGCCACGATGTTAGCCTGACATCCAGTCTGCCCCCCACTTCAAGGGTTTGGAGCAGAGACACGGGGTCTGAATCCTGGCTCTGCCCCCATCACTGGAGCCTCATGTTCTGATTCACCCTCTCTTGGCCACTAGGAGGACCAATTAGTAAAGAACTAGTTTATTATAAAGGCAGCTTAGAACGTGGGCTGGAGAATCGTGGGGGGAGGAACAGTGCTGGTCCAGAGGGCCGAAGCCACTGCTTTGTGCTGACAATAATGTCCTCAGAAATGCGATGTTCCCTGAGTCATCAGGTCCAGACACAAAGGGACTGCAGGCCCTGCCCGCCCTGCTGTCAGAGCTGCTGCTTCCTTCTGCTGTAATGAGGGGCGTGCTCCGCGGAGGCCACGACAGCCCCACTTGTTGGCTCTGCTCTCAGCAGGCGCTAATGAGGCATTTGGAGAGCTCTGAGGTCACAGGGACTGGGGCCTCGGGGGAGGGATGATAAAGGCGGTGGACTCATCCTGGCTAGGTCGGGCATCCTGACCCCACAGAGGCGCAATCCCGGCGGACTTTACAAAGGCGAGACGGGCACATTTATCGTAATATTCCCACCCCAGCAGGCAGACCCACGCTCCTTTTATTCCCAAACCAACGG
>NW_021147180.1:0-19786 GCF_002837175.3 Physeter macrocephalus
CAGGACCAACGAAGCGTGCTCAGGGGCCGGGAAGTCTGACCGGCTGGAGAAGAGCCCTCCGAGAAGCAGGTGCCACCTGCTGATGGCAGGGCCCTAGGAGCTTGTCAAGGGCAGACTCCTTGACTGCCCTATGTTGGGGAGTCCCCGACATAGGCAGGGGCCCACGGGGGGCTCCGAGGGGAGTGCACAGGTTGGCCAAGGCAGCTGGATGCCCTAAGGAAGGATGGGTAAGGGAGGAAGGGAGAAGCTTCAGATGCTCAGGAAAGAAAAGGAGGAGGAGGGGCCCGGAGCCCTGGGGCAGCTGAGAGGACCATACGTTGAGGAGCTGGGTCCTTGGCTCTGCTGTGTGACACTGGGCTGGCTAATGAACCTCTCTGAGCCTGCTTCCCCAGCTAAAAATGCTGCTTTGTGGGTGGGGCATCAAATAATGCAATGCTCCAGCCTGGGTGTGGCACCCACCACATAGCAGGTGCGTGTCCGCGGGCAGTGTTTTTCCCTCCTTCGAGTCTAGTGTCACTGTTGGTGACCTGGAGACCTCACTTCACCAGGCAAGGTCAGCCCCTCCTCCGGCCCTGGCCTCTGGGTCTGACCCGGGCCATGTCCCCTGCAAGGGTCGTGTTCGCCCCGCGGAGCCTGGAGGCCCCTGGGTGGCGGCTCAGGGAACAGATGATGGCAGCTGCCGCTGGCCCCGCAATGTGGCTTTTGTCAGCCGGGGTGGCTGTGGAGCTCAGGGTGACCTGGGCTGGGGAACAATTCCCCAGGCTCGCCTGAGCGCGCTGCAAGCTCTCAACAAAGCCAAGCCACTGGGCGTGGGCACAGTGTGGCTTTGGGCTCCACTTTCGTGATGCAGATGTGGCAGGAGGGGCCCAGCCTGCTCCCCCAGCCAGCCCCGTCCCAGCCACTTTGTGATGCAGATGGAGCAAGGCCTCCGGCACTTGGCTGGGCGTTCCTGCCTGTCCCCACCGCCCTCCCCGGCCAGGCTTAATGACCGTTTACCGGCACTGGCCCGGCCCGGACCTCGCCCTCGGGCACTCTCAGTTCAGCAGGAGGTGCCAGGACCAGAGGAAAGAAGTGGAGGCAGAGGACCACCTTGAATTGCACAACCGGCTGGGAAGGATGAGACCAGGCTCCTATGTGCAGATGGCACTCAGGCCACGCTGGCCAGGCCAGGGGACAGCGTCTGCGGTGGACAGCCTCGTAGGCAGAGGTACAGCAAGTGCCAAGGCCCCGATGTGGTTGGCCAGTTGCAGGAGACTGGCTGGTGGGAGGAAGGCTCATCCCTGGACTCCTGGGCTTCTGAAGGAAAGGGCCTGAACCCCACACAGTCGGGCACCCTTCCGGCCCCACCACACACTAGCCTGGAGGGTGAGTTTGCAAATTTCCAAATTTCTCTGAGCCTTTGTTTCCTCGTCTGGAAAACGAGGATAGGAGTAGCCTGTATCACAGGGTCCTGGTGAAATGAAATTAGATAATCCAGAAAAAATATTGAGTTCAGTGCCCAGCACATAACAGGTACGGAATGGCTGATTACAATGGACAGACATTCGGCAATATTTATCAAACTTAGAGATGCATACACCCATTTCCCTATAATGCTACTTCTAGGAATTTATCCTATAAATGTCCTCACATGTACAAAATGACACACATTCAAGGTTATTCTTCACAGATCTGTTTGCAGCAGCCAGAGATTGGAAATGACCCAACTGTCCATCTCCAGGGGTTGGTCACATGGATTATGACCTGTCCACTCACGTAACAGTCCTCTTTTTCTGGGGTGGGGGGGGAGCGGCCTGTGGCATGGCTTGAGGGATTTTAGTTCCCCGACCAGGGATTGAACCTGGGCCCGGGCAGTGAAAGCGCACAGTCCTAACCACTGGACCGCCAGGGAATTCCCGTTAACAGTCCTCTTCAGCTGAAACAAGAATGAGGATGCCGTTGTGTACTGGTACAGGGGACCTGATCGCACAGGAGCTGCAAGGGGTAGACACGGCCCTGCACAGCAAAGTCAGTGCCCTAGGAAAGGAGTGAGGCCCAGCATCACAGGGGCCCGGGGGCCACTGGCCCGGGGAGGGGGAGGGTGTGCCAGGAAGGGTAGCATGCAGGGCCAGGGTAGTGGACACACACACGCCTGGAGGTAGAGATTCTCTCCTGCAGAAAGGAACTGTCTTGGGGCAAGGTGGTGCACACAACACTGTGGGGATGGGATGATGCAACCGGTCACCATGGCAACAACAGGCAGTTGTAATTTTCAGAAGGTGGGCAGTGCCCTGAGCACCGGAAGAGGCTACAGGCCCCCAGCAGGACTGCCTCTGGGAGGCGCCTCAGTCACCCTGGGTGTGCATGTGGCCACAGCAGTGTGACTCCCCGTCTGTAAAATGAGGATCTGAGCCGTGAGGCCTCTGCACCTCGGGGCCTGGGAGGAGAGTTGGAGGGAAAGGCTGGAAGCATGAGATAGAGCAGGCACAGGGCTCCACTGATGCAAAGGCTGTTAGCCTCCCACAGCTGGCCCAGAGGAACGGCCTCACCCCTCTTCTGTTCCTTGTCGCCCTCATTAGAGAGGGCTGCGTGCAGCCCTAAATTTCTGTCACCAAAGCATCTTCCAGATAAGTAAATAACGACTAGAGCAAAGAAAGAAGGCAGACTGCGTTTCCTCTGGGCATGGGGCTTCCCAGTCATGCTGCCCACAGGGGCTGCTGCTTGAACCCAGGTGTGAGTCCCCGCAAGTCCGTCCACCTGCCTTCCAAGCCCCTTGCCCCCACCCCAGCCCTTCCAGCCTTTTTTTTCCCTTTTTTTTCCCGGTTTCTTTCTTTATTTATTTTTTGCGGTGCGCACGGGCTTTCTCTAGTTGCCGTGAGCCAGGGCTGCTCTTCTTTGCTCTACGCGGGCTTCTCATTGCGGCGGCTTCTCTTATTGCGGAGCACGGGCACCAGGCACACGGGCTTCAGTAGTTGTGGCTCACGGGCTCTAGGGTGCACGGGCTTCAGTAGTTGTGGTGCATGGGCTTAGTTGCTCTGTGCCTTGTGGGATCTTCCCAGACCAGGGCTCGAACCCATGTCCCCTGCATTGGCAGGCGGATTCTTAACCACTGTGCCACCAGGGAAGTCCAGCCCTTCCAGCTTTGAACCTGCTTGCAAAGTCATCCTACCACCCCTGGCTCCCCAGGAAGGCACCACCCCACCCCGACTGCTGGTCTTGCCCCTTGGCCTGAAGTCAATCTCCCTTGGGACATCACCAGCTTTGAGGGAGGTGAGGGTGGGGGGTGTGATTCTGGTGCTCAGCATCTAGCAGGCCTGACCCTTCTGGGAGGGGTTGCAGGGGATCTCTGACCTCTGGATGTGGCAACCCCGGTCCAGTGGGCAGCCCCTCCTCTGTCCACATGGGACCAGGACACACAGGGCTCTTTCCGCTGTGGAGACACCGTGTAGATGGATACAGGGGCAGGAGCAGGCAAGGATATTGGGGGTGTCCTGTCTGCTTCCCTCCTCCTGCAGGTTCTCCAGGGGGTGCCCTGCCCCCTCCGCCCCTGCCTGGTTAGACCAGGCTGGCTCCAGGCATCAGCCTCCCTGTCCCTGCTTCTCCATGGCTGTCTCACTGACACCCCACAACCTGTGCATCAGCCCTATCAAGAGCCTCTACCCTTTTTTTTTTTAACAATTTTTAAATTTTTATTTATTATTTTTATTTATTTATTTTTGGCTGCGGTGGGTCTTCGTTGCTGCACGCTAGGGCTTTTCTCTAGTTGCAGTGAGCGGGGGCTGCTCTTCGTTGCAGTGCGCGGGCTTCTCATTGCGGTGGCTTCTCTTGTTGCAGAGCACGGGCTCTAGGGCGCAGGCTCAGTAGCTGTGGCGCACGGGCTTAGCTGCTCCGCGGCATGTGGGATCTTCCCGGACCAGGGCTCGAACCCATGTCCCCTGCATAGGCAGGTGGATTCTTAACCACTGCGCCACCAGGGAAGCCCCGAGCCTCTACCCTTATACCCCACCCTGCCGGGTCCCCACCATCCCCACCCTGTTCCACTCACACAGGCACCAGGGGCTGGAATGAGGAGGGGCTTAGAGCTCCAGCTCTGTCCTGGGGCGGCAGGGAGGGTGGGGCACAGCTGGTGTGCAACAGCTACTACACTTATCATGAATAACGGGGAAAATCCACGCAACGTTCTAGGTCAAATTACATCTTGTGCGGACGGATTTGCAGGAGGCCCTCTTGGGTCTTATTCACTCTCAGTTGGTGGGGGGATGGGTTTGGAGACACCCCTCCCCCAAAGTGTGAACTGTTGCTCCTTTGTCTTTCACAGACATCTGTGCTAGTGTGTGATCCCCATCACTACGAAAATAGTTTTATCTTCTGCAGAGGGAGTTTTTTGGGGGAGAGCGGTTTGAATGGCAAGGCTTTGGGGGAGCCTGAGGTCCTCTGCCCCTCTGTCTCCCCCAGGTGGAGTCAGACCCCAATGCCCCTCTCCCAGCCAGGTGGGCCCTGGTGAGGCCTGGGGCTCTGGGCTGTTGGCATAACCGCTCCCGGGGTAGGGGTGATTCCTGCGGGCTTGGCTTGGGATCAGGGCTGCCCACAGTCGTGTTTGGGGTGTGGTCCCTTTACGCTGTACAAGCACAAAACCATCCCCCCATAGTCTTGAACTAACCAAGAGTATCTGCCCCAGCCAAATGACAGAAATGCTGTGAGAAGTGAAGCATCTGTCATTTAGAGATAAGACTCTATTTTAGGTTGGACCTGTTTAAAGATTATGTTCCTTTCATTCGAAATGCCACATGGCAGTGCCAGCCTACGGGCACTTTGCAGCTTTGGGGATGAGTGTTCGATCTCTCCGGGCCTCAGTGGCCCTGTCTGAGAGTCCAGGGGGTGGGCTCAGACCCTCACCTTCCACCTGGGCCCTGAGGGCATAGACACCCGCCCCTTCCCACCCAGGCCCTGAGGACATGAGATGCTCCACCCCAAGGCCCTGAGAGTAAGAGGCACGCCCCCCAGGCCCTGAGGGCATTCTGGCTTTGTCTAGACAATGGCTGTGGGGAGCGAACAGGGTGCCAGAGGTTCCCTCCCTGCTATGACAGTGGAAGCCCGGGGAACCTACAGCAACAAGGTCCAGAAACAAGCATGCTCATCTCACCTCTGGGCCAGGGACCAAGCAGGGAGCGTCCTGAGGCCTGTGCTACTGCCCCCTGCCCTCCCAGCACAGGCCCCAGGGACTCCTTCCAGGGGTCTCCACGGCACAGATGACAACACTGGCTCTGAGAGGTGGCCTAGGCTCCCCCTGTTCCCACTTCCAACCTGCTGGCCTCACCCCCTTCCCCTGGCCCGCAGCTTCTCCATGGCCACACTCCAGGGAGGACCTAGGGAATCCCGCTCTGCAGAAGCTCATCCCTGGGAGCTGGACCCTCGCTGGGTCAGGGAGGGATGAGGGACCCTCCAGCCTGGCCTGGACAGACGGCACACCTGGGCATATTTTTCTGCTCTGAGGTCTTCTCTGCCCACACCCTCTCCCAGCGACCTGCACACTGGGGCTGCTTCGGTTCATTTGCCCTCCGGCCTTCCTCCCAGGCTGTGACTTCTTCAGGGCCGGGCCCAGCCGGAGGGCTCGTGGCATCCAGTGAGGGAGAGCCTGCTCCCTCGGTCCCACAGTATCCCTGCCCCTCCCCCAGGCACACAGACAAGTCTGGACTGGTCAGGGGATGGATTTCCCAAACCCAGAAGCATCTCTCCACTTACCTCACCTTGATTAGGGGGGTCGCTATGGTGTCGGGGGTGTAGGGGGGGACCGTCAGGGCTGGGGCCTTTCTCTACTGGTCTGGGAAAGTCTGTCTCAGCCACCAGTCCCATCTAATCATCCACACAACTGAAATGAGTTGAACTCTTTGGGAGAGGCAGGCCCAGGTAGAAAGGCCTTTTTTTGCATTTTTTAAAAAGCCTGATGAAAATCCAATCCAATAAACATCTGAGGGTGCTGCTTCTTAAATTAAGTTTGACATGTTACTATGTCATTCGAAAAGTAGAACCAAAACAGACGTCCCCCTGCATTTCTTTCCTAAACATTTCAGTGAATGAAAAGCCGTTTTCTTGCGAGGTCTTTTATGGAGAACCCTGCGCTCTGGACCCTCCCTCCAGAAGGCCTGATCTGGTGGGGACCCACTCCAGGCCTGATAAGATCTCAGGCAGTGGGTTTGGTCCTATTAAGGCCCTGCGGGCTCATCCCCAGCAGGCAGGCAGGGGACAGTCGGTGCCCGCTGGACCAGGGACAGCTCTTTTTCTCAGATCCAGGACAAGTTTCTCAGGCATGACGCATCTCCCCTCCCCTTGAATGATCTACTTAAAGAGGACAGCCAGGCAAGTGGGGAGGGGGACAATGTGGGTAGCTTACCAGCACTGCCCTTGACCTCTAAGGGAAGAAATGAGGAGGGGTGTCCCCTCCCAGGGTGCTCCCGAGAGCCGGGCTGGCTGGACATCCAGGCCCCGGCTCTGACCCGGCACCCAGACCTGCCCCACACAGGTTGGAGACCGACCAGGGCGGGACGGGAGCCGAGCGGGCACTGTGCCCGCTGGGCACACACTTCACCCACACCCGGCCTTGCTCAGCGCTTCGGTCGTCATTGAGGAACCCTAACAGTCAGCGCTCTCCCCGGTCCAGAGGGGAGAAAACCCAGGGCCCGAGGAGACCTCCACCTCTGACCCAGTGCCAGCTCTGGAGACTCAGGCCTTTCCTGTGACCCCAGCCAGGCCTGGCCAGTGCTGTGGAGTCAGCATTGGGGGCCTCCATGAACCAAATTTTTTTTTTTAAAAAGAGATGAAAATAGACTTGCCAACTTGTTTTGTTTTTCTTTTTTGGCCGCGCGGCTTGTGGGGTCTTAGCTCCCCAACCAGGGATCGAATCCACCCCCTCGGCAGTGAAAACATGGAGTCCTAACCACTAGATGGCCAGAGAATTCCCTGCCAACTTCTTATGTTGCCAGTTAAAGGCGTTATGACAAAAACAGCCTCTACCTACCCTGATGATTTCATTGAGAAAGAATGTTTTTACATCTGAAAAAAAATATTTAAAAAAATAGATACATTCGGCTTTATACAAATTGACCAGGCTGCCCTCGTTTTCTCATTTTACCTGAGACCAGGGGGCTCTGAGTTGGCCTGGCGGGGTGGCTGGGTGGTGCCAGGGCATCCTGCAGGCCCTGCTAGTTTGGGGATGGACAGCCAGGTCTCTGCTGAGGTTGCCCACTCCCCGGACACAGCCACCCAGGGTCCCAGGGGTCCTGGGAAGCAGCGAGAGCAGCCCAGGTGTCTTCTGGACACCATCTGGCCCGGGGCCCGGAGGACTGAGCAGGGCGCATCCTCCCTCCCCAGCCTGGCATCTCTGGCCTCCAGGGCTGGCACCGCCGGCCGGCCAGGGCTGCCCCAAACACGCGGCCTGTGCTCTGAGCCAGCTGCCAAACAAAGGAGCACTGTAGGCCTCCGCCTGGCGGGTGAGCACATGACGGCAGAGGGCGGGCGGTGGGCTGGACGGCTGCGCCCCGCCGCCTTCCTTCTGGCCAGGGCTCCCCGTCCTTGCATCTGACCCCGCAAAGCAGGAGCCCGCCCAGAAAGCGTTTGGGGGGTCGCGGGGACAGAAGAAAACACAGAGTTGTTATACCCTGGGGGAGGCCCCTTGTCCAGGGTCTTTGAGCTAGGGTCTTCCTGGGGTCTGCCGAGCACCTGGGCCTGGACTTCATCGGAGCCTTGTCCTTTGCCCTCTGTCACCGACGCCTTCTCCAAGAGAGGGCCTCGGGGTCCAGCATCCTCAGAGCCATGGTCCCGGGCAAGGGTGCACTGTGGCCCCGAGCCTGCCCCCAGCCCAGGGCCCCCGACACTCATCCTCCCTCCCCAGGGCACGGGGGGCTCTGACATGGGGCCCCAAGCCTGTGCCACACTTGGCAGCCAGGAAGAAAACAGAGCCCCAGCGCCCCAGCTGTGACCCCAGGAGTGCGGCTTCCACACGAAACAGAGAAGAGCAAGACCTCTCTGCCCATGTCCGCCGACTCCTGCAGGGAGCCCACAGATCTGCTCGGGGCTCTCACCACCTGAAAAACAAACCAACCCCAAATACCCCGACCAAAAAGCAGAGGGTCTTCGGGAAGCCAGCGTGCGCACGCCCACCACGGCATCCCTCTCCTTCCCAAACTCCGAATGACAAGGGATTGGTTGGTGTATTGAAACATCTTCTACACCGTGGAATATTCCACAGTTGAAAAAATACTTACAAAAGACCCCAAACCAATATGAAAAGCATACAGACCCCAGCTATTTCTCTGAAGACCCCATCTTGGTGGAGGGCCCACCACCCTCCTCCTGGCCTAGCACCTCCCCAGGGTCCTCTCTCCCTTTGTTCTCTGCATCTCTCTGTCACACACCGCATGGGGGCCAGTGCCCCCCCTCAGAGCGCCAAGAGGACCCTGTTCCAGAGTCCTCCTCCAGCTGGGCCCCTCCCCAAGGTGGACACGCCCACCCAGAGCCCACACCCCTTGAAAGCAGAACCTGGGACCCGCAAGTGCCCTGCCAATGGTCCCCACCTGCTTCCCGGGCTTTCGAGAGTCGGTGCGAAGGGAGCAGGTGGGCTGGCCGGGCTGCTTCCCTGGGCCGACCTGGGCATCTAGGACACTCCCTTTGAGCCTGGCCTGGTGGTTGTATGCCAAGGTGAGTGGGTAGAAGGTATTTCATCAACAGTGTGCCCGGCTTGACTGGTCACTTTCGCACGCTAGGGCCCTGAGCAGGTGGGCTTGCTCAGTGCCCTGCCCGGCAGGCATGAAGGACACCTTGGCCAGTGGCTTTCAGATCGGTCCCCTCCCTGGGCACTGCTGCCTGAGCTGCTCCCCAGCCCTCCTTCCCCGATGCCGACATGAGGCCAGACCCTGCTCCTCCCAGAGGCTCTGTGCACTCCAGCCTGGATACTTGGGGCCGGATCCCGCCCCTGCACCCACCTCCTCCCTCCCCATGCACCCTGGGCACGTTAACCCCATGCCCTTGCATGCAGTCCTCCAGGTTTTAGAAGTCACCTCCCTCTTGGTCCCCCACTCTCTTCTCCCCACTGCTGGAGAGCACAGGAGCTGCCCACCCATCCAATCTGAGGCCAATTTTGATTCGGGTCCCCCTTCTCTCCCCGATGATTTGGGGATCAGCCCCGAGGGTCATGGCCAGCCTTCCTAACCCTCATCCCCTTTCCTGTCCTGCCAATAAGATGGGAGCACAAGTCTGATGGGAGTCCCCGGGGAAGGCTTCCTCTCTGATAAGATAGCCTCACAGATGTTGCCATGTTGGGATGTCACCTCCTTTACCAGCTGAGGGTGAAGCTACACCTTGAGGAGGGTCGAGCCTGGCATAAGGTGGCCGCTGCTGTCCTTGCCTCTCCCTAGACTTCCTGCCACGAAATGGTCATCTCCGGACGCTCTGTCCAGCTTGAGCCTGGGTCTTTGTCACTTGCAGCCTAGCGCCCGCCCTGCAGGTAGCCCTGGCCCCTCCCAGGATCAGCCCCTCATGTGGTGTTCAGCCCTCACAGTGCATCCCTGAGGGCAGAGGTCATCTCTTGCCCAATGCCACGCCATGCCCTCACCCACCCCTGCCCCCGCGTGCTGGCTGCAGGCCAGACGCCTCCAGCGGTGTTCAACAGACTTTGCTGGAACAACGCATGTCTTGTAAAAATGTCCATGGGTGAACCTGCCTGTTTTGTTGGGAAACATCCTCAAGATCCATGTGCTATTAGATTTCTGAGCTAGGAAAACATTTCTCTCTCCCTAGAGATTAATTAACAGCTTCTATTACAGGCCTGCAGTCTCTATGCACAGTTCCAAAATCTAAATATTTCTGAAAACCAAAATTTTTCCTGTAAATTAGTGGCTGACTCATTTGGTGGCAAAAGCTGCCCTGGTCAGATATAAGGATTGTCAGAGTCTTAGAGTGAATATTTACCCATTTCACCGCAGAAACATAAATGCACTTGATAATGCGTTGCTGCCTCGAGTCTTGTAAGGGTGTTGACATGCAGTATATGCACTTTATTCCTCATCTAAAATCCAAATGTTCTGAATTCAGAAAAACCCCCTCCCCCAAGGGCTTCTGGTAAGGACTCAAGGGACTGTGGTAAATAGCAGGCACTTTGTAACATGTTTATTTTCCTTTTTTTGCCCTGGCTGCCAAGAAGGTCAGATTTAAATAATTAAACTTATTCACAACAATTAACCTGTGTCTAAAGTTTCTTAGTAGAATTATCCTGTCTTCTTATAACTTGCCTTTAAAAAATTATCTGTGCAATACAGCTTTCTTGAATTTGTGTATTTGATTTGAATTTTACCTGCGTCACATTATTCTTATTTAAGCAAAATGAGTATAAGCTTATCACAGATGAGTGAATCCAGAGGACAGATGGGCCCTAAGTGTCCCTGTCTGCCATCCTGCCTCCTGGGGGGCAGGGATGGGGGTGGGGCTGACACGATTGTGGATCGTGTCTCTGTGCCTTGCTGCACGCCCAGGGGAAACAAGAGACACTCCCCTGCCACCCCTGTGACCTCCATCCTGGTGGCTTTTCAGTCAGTGCATCCACTCTTGACAAACGTCCAGCCACCACCCAGATGCAGGGACAGCCCACTTCAAGTCAGTGCTGATAACTTGCTTGCACGTTTGCATTGTTGACAGACTTCTCCCAGTTCTTCCGTCAGATCCGTCTTACTAGAAAACCTCCAAAATAATGTCTGCACAAGTCGTACATAGGGAGTCAATTTTAGTGTAAAATTATTTGTGAGGATATATAGAGGATAGAGTACAGATGCTTATTACAATAATAAGGGTGACAATTGCTAAATGATGAGGATTATGGGTGACTTTTATTTTTTTGACTTGACGAATAAGTATTACTTTTGTAATAACAATAAAGAATACAAGTTTGCTCTTAATCCCCTTTGCAAATACTATTACAGAGCAGTTTCTTAGGGCATGGCAACATTTTTCTAACCAAAAGCTTCACTGGATCTTCATAAGACACTTCCATGTGGATAAGCCAGAAATTTATCTTAAAACGCAATCCAACTGCACAAAAATTACTCCAGTTAAATTTTTGACTCTGTCTCCTTCATTGGGTAACATTTAAAAAGCTGTTTAGAGCTTTGTCTACGTGACGTCAAAGCAGTCAGATAATTCAATCATTCCAGTAGAAATAAACAGATTTTCACTTCTAGATATGACAGCAACTGGCAGCAGCCTAGCCCGCCTGCTGCAAATAAGTCGAAAACTGGGGAAAAAACCCAAAAACCAAAAAATATATAAAACGACTGTTTGCAGACATTGGACAACAGGCAGTGAGGGAATGTGATCCCTCAGAGAAGCTAAACAAATACCACGAACCCCATAATCTAGCTGGCTCCTTGCCTACTGGCATTTACTGGAGCCCAGTGCAGAGAGGAGACCCCAGCAGAGAACAGCAGTCCCATTGAGCTGAGGAGACAAAGACTGGAGTTTGGGGAGGCTCAGGAAGCTGGAGTTTGTGAGGTAGAGATCTGCATAGAGAGATCCAGGCAGAAAAGGAATTCAGAAATCTGCACAGGGTCCTTCTGTGTCTGTGGATGGGCATCAATGTGGACCTGCACAAGGGGGCATGGGCTGGACCAAGACAAGCACAAGATGCTGAAGGTATCACAGTCCTGAGTGCTCACTGGGTGGGAGGTGCTCCAGTTCAGACCAGCCAGAGCAGGGAGTCCTCACTGAATCCTGCATTAATTCAACAAAGACCCCAGAAAGGACACACCTTAAGAATAAGGCTGAACGATGGAAAACAGTATGGAGGTTCCTCAAAAAGCTAAAAATAGAGCTGCCATATGATCCAGCAATCCCACTCCTGGGCATATATATCCAGACAAAACTGTAATTCAAAAAGATCCATGCACCCCTATGTTCATGGCAGCACTATTCACAATAGCCAGGACATGGAAACAACGTAAATGTCCATCGACAGAGGAATGGATAAAGAAGATGTGGTACATATATACAATGGAATATTACTCAACCATAAAAAAGAAGGAAATAATGCCATTTGCAGCAACATGGATGGACCTAGAGATTATCATACTACGTGAAGTAAGTCAGACAGAGGAAGATGAATATCATATGATATCACTTATATGTGGAATCTAAAAAATGATACAAATGAACTTATCTACGAAACAGAAAGAGAATCATGGGCATACAGAACAGACTTGTGGTTGCCAAGAGGGAGGCGTTTGGGGGAGGGATGGAGTGGGAGGTTGGGATTAGCAGATGCAAACTCTTATATATAAAATGGATAAACAACGAGGTCCTGCTGTATAGCACAGGGAACTATATTCAATATCCTGTGATAAACCATAATGGAAAAGAATATAAAAAAGAATATATATGTATATATACATGTGTGTATATATATATGTATGTATGTATAACTGAATCACTTTACTGTACAGTAGAAATTAACACAACATTGTAAACCAACTAGACTTCAATAAAACAAAAAAAAAGAATAGGGTTGAGATGGCCATAGATAAGGTTTAACAAAGTTTCCAGACATATTTTGAGAGGTTCAAATTGATGCACAGAGGAATTAAGTGCTTGTCAGAACAAAATGCAACACACTGTAAAGAAAGACAATGAAATCCAGACTTTAACAGTATAATATTCTCAAGTCCAGCATTCAATAAAAATTTCTGGACATGCCAAAAAAGGTAGAGAAATGTAATCCATACCAAAATGTCACCCATAAAGAAAAATGAGTCAATAATAACAGACCAAGAAATAACAGAGATGCTAGAACTAGCAGTCGGTGACCTTAAAACAACTATTATAAATATACTCAAGGATTTAAAGAAAAATGAAAACATGATGAGAGGAGACATTGAAACCATAAAAAGACAGAAACAAAAGCAAAATCTAGAGCTGGAAAAATGCAATATCTGAAATGAAAAATTCTCTGGGTGGAGTTTCCTGATCTTGGCCAGATGGAGTAAGGGCATTCACCCTGACTCCACTGATGAAATTACCGTTCCTGGACAGAATGCATGGTGCAGGTATCTGGGGACTCTGAAAAGTACATGGTGGGAAGATGAGGGAGTGAGGCCAGAATTTGCAATGCATCAAATTGGTGGGAGTTTGCCCATTTACTTTTCCTCTGTTATTGCCCAGCTTGACTCAAAGGCATGCCCCAAACCTGGAAGGGCACGACGGATTTAGACAAAAAGAGCTCTAAGAGAAGCCTCCTCCTCCTGGTCTGTGGAGCAGGAAAGGGGACTCCTAGGGTCGGAGAGTGAGTGGTCATTTTTCTGTTCTGTCTCTCCCTAGCCTCGTACCATCCCACGGCAGCAATCGTGGCAGGGGTGACAACAATGGAAGTGGCTGTCAGGTGGGTTCCTAAAGCTCTAGTGGAGAGGAGTCCTTCTCTCTGACCAGAAGAACTATGGTACCACGAGTGGGGGACAAAGTCTCCTTGCTTTTTCTTTCCCTGTGCCCTCCCATAGATTGGCCCTGGTTGCTGTTGCAGTCATGGGGAGGGTGCAGCAGTGTGGGAAACTAAAGCCCTGGCTTTCTGGCCACCAGCTGAGGAAGGGAGGCTCCAGGGGACTGGATATAAAGGAGAAGAAGGAGTTCAAGAGAGTTAATCCCAAATCGCTGTATTCGAATTCCTAGGTTCACCTCTGAGCTGCATTGCAAAGGGTTGTCACTAACCAGCACACCACAGGCTTTGAGAATCAAGGTAAAAGGTAGACCACCACCCAGATTCCAGACAGGTTGGAGGAGGTTGCATAAACAGAGCAGATCCAAACAGGATTGCAAAGCCTTTGAATATTGAATTGACTTTGGAACCACGGCCCATGGAAAGTGGGCCAGAACTGGCAGTGCGAACCTCACCAGGTCAGTGGTCCCTAAAATAGTAACTTTCTTCTTAGGAGTTAAACACATACAGAGAGTCTCATAACGTAATGTTCAAAATGTCCAGGATATAATGCAAAATGCCACGTATTTGAAGAACCAGAAAAACTTCAACCTGCAAAGAAAAGACAGTCAAAACATACCAACCCTGAAATGACACAGATCTTGGAATTAACGAACACTTAAAGGCAGCTACTATAACGACATTGCAATAAAAAAGGGGAAACTCCCTTTAGATGAAAGGGAAGAGAGAAAATTTTAGCAAAGAAATAGAGAATATAAACAAGAAATAAATGAACATTTAAAAGCTGAAAGCTACAGGGAATTCCCTGGCGGTCCAGTGGTTAGGACTCTGTGCTTTCACTGCCCAGGTCACAGGTTCAATCCCTGGTTGGGGAACTAAGATCCTGGAAGCCGTGCAGTGTGGTGTGTCCAAAAAAACAAAACTGAAAGCTACCATAAGTGAAATTTAAAATTCACTGGTGAGCTCAATATCAGAATGTAAAACAAAGGAAGGGGTCAGTAAACTTGCAGATAGAGCAATAGAAACTACCTGATCTAAAGAATAGAGACAAAAACAAAAACCAAAAAACTTTAATGACAGGGTCTCAGGATCCTGTGGAACAATATCAAAGGATCTAACATTTGTACCACTGGAATGCCAGAAGGAGAAGCGAAAGACTGTGGTCTTGGAATAATATTTGAAGAAATACTGGCTGAAAACTCCCTAAATTTGGTGAAAGATATAAACAAACAGATTCAAGAAGCACAGCAAACCCCAAGCAGGAAAAACTCAAATAAATTCATGACCAAAACATCGTATTCAAAATGCTAAATGTAAAGACAGATGAAAAACTCTTGAAAGCAGCCAGAGAAAAATGACACAAGTCAAGGCACAAGAATTTGAATGACAGTGGATTTCTTATCAAAAACCATGGAAGATAGAAGATCGTGGCACAACATTTTTAAAGTGCTGAAAAAACAAACAAATGAACAAACACCTCAACACTATCCCCCAAGATTCTATACCCCGTGAAAATATCCTACAGGAATGAAGGTGAAATAAAGACATTGTAAGATAAAGGAAAACCAAGAAAATGTGTTGCCAGTAGACCTGCCCTAAAAAATATTCTAAAAAACGTTTTTAGATGTGAGGGAAATGATGCCAGAGGGAAACTGGGAACTTCAGGAACTAAGGAAGTACAGAGTGGTAAATATCTGAGTAGACATAACAGGCTACTTTTATCCCCTTAAATTCTGAAAGTACAAAGCGTAACACTGTCAGATGGGATTTTTGATGTATGTAAATATAATATATATGACAACTACAGCGTAGAGGAGGATATGGAGACTAACACATGCTAAGATTTAAAAATTCTTCTTGAAGTGGTAAAATATTAATTCTATGTAGATTTTGAAAAGTTAAGAATGTGTATTGTAATACGTAGTGCAACCACTTTTTTTAAAGTACGAAGAGTAAAAAACTCAAGAATTAAAATGGAATACTAAAGAATATTTATTTATTTAATTTTTTTTAAGAATCACTTTTATTTATTTATTTATTTTTGGTTACATTGGGTCTTCATTGCTGCACACAGGCTTTCTGTAGTTGTGGCGAGTGGGGGCTACTCTTCAATGTGGTGTGCGGGCTTCTCACTGCGGTGGCTTCTCTTGTTGCGGAGCACAGGCTCTAGGTGCGCGGGCTTCAGTAGTTGTGGCACACAGGCTCAGTAGTTGTGGTTCACGGGCTCTAGAGCACAGGCTCAGTAGTTGTGGCACACGGGCTTAGTTGCTCCATGGCATGTGGGATCTTCCCGGACCAGGGATCGAACCCGTGTCCTCTGCATTGGCAGGCTGATTCTTAACCACTGCGCCACCAGGGAAGTCCCACTAAAGAATATTTAAATAATCTAAATGAAAGAAGAAAAAAGGGAAATACCAGAACAAAAAATAATGGGAAGAAATAGAAAATAAATAATGAAATGGTGAACTATATCCAAATGCATCAAAAATTACTTTAAATGTAAATGATGTAAACACAGAAATTAACAGAGGTTATCAGAATGGAATAAAAAACAAGAACACTTGTTTTTTATATGCAGTTTGTAATAAACCCAAAGGTAGGGATTCAGTAAATGTTTAGTAGAATTCACCAATGAAACTCTCTGGATCTGGAGATTCTTTTTCAAAAAAATTTAACTGCAAATTCCATTTTTTCAAATGACAAAACCTGGGTTTTGATAGTTTGTAGTTTTCAAAGACTTGGTTCATTTCACCTAAGTTATCAAATTTATTTGCATAGAGCTGTGCATATAATTCCCTTATTGTCTTTTTAATATCTGTGGGGTGTGTCATGATATCCCCTCTCTAAGTACTGATGTAGGTAATTTGTACTTTCTTTTTTCTTTGTCAGTCTGGCTTGCAGCTAATTAATTTTATTGAGCTTTTCAAATAACAATTTTTCTGTTCTACACAATCCTTTACAGTTGGGATTTTGATAGAGATTGTGATGAACCTGCAGATCAATTTGGAGAGTACTACTATCTTAATAATATCGTCTTCCAGTCAATGAACGTGTGATATCTCCCCACTTATTTAGGTCTTCTTTAATTTCTTTCAATGATGTTTTGTAGTTTTTAGTGAAAAAGTATTGCACTTGGATTGTTAAAATTAATCCTAAGTATTTTATTCTTTTTGATGCAATCATAAGTTCAATTGCTTTATTAATTTCATTTTCAGATTGCTCATTGCTAGTGTATAAGAATGCAGTTGATTTTCTATATCAATCTTGTATCCTGCAACTTGTTGAGATCATTTGTCAGTTGTGAGAGTTTTTTTTTTTAATGGATTCCTTATGATTTTCTAAATACTAGATCATGCCATATGCAAATAGAGATAGTTTTACTTCTTCCTTATCAATCTGGATGTCTTTTTTTTCTTTTTCTTGCCTAATTCCCCTGGCTAGAAGCTCCAGCATAATGTTAAATAGAAGTGGTCAGAGTAGACATCCTTCTGTTCTTCATCTTAGGAGGAAAGCATTCAGTCTTTCATAATTAAATGTGATGTTTGCTGTGGGTTTTTCACAGATGCTCTTTGTTAGTTGAGAATGTTCCTTATATTCCTAGTTTGTTGAGTGTGTTTTTTTTAATTATGAAAGAGTGTTGAATTTTATCAAATGATTTTTCTCCATCTTTTGAATATCCATGTGGTTTTGTCTTTTATTCTATTAATATAGTTTGTTACTATATTATTATTTATTAATACATATTTTATTTTCATATGTTGAACCAACCTTGCATTCCTGGGATAAATACTACTTTGTCATGGTGTATATTTCTTTTTACATTTTGCTACCTTTGGCTTTTTAGTATTTTGTTAAGAATTTTTGCATCTATATTCCTAAGGGGTATTGGTCTCTATTTTTCTTTTCTCATAATATCTCTGGTTTTGGCAGGTGAGAATTCTACCAGTGAACCACCAATGCTGTCTCTGGTTTTGGAATCAGGGTAATCTTGGCCTTATAGAATGAGTTGGGAAGTGTGCCCACCCCTTCTATTTTATGGACATGTATGTGAAGGATTCCTACTAATTTTCTTTAAACATTTGGTAGAATTCATCACTGAAGCCATGTGGTTCTAAGCTTTTCTTTGTGGGAAGTTATATGATTACTATTCAATCTCTTCACTTGTTATACGTATGTCTATTCAGATTTTCTATATCTTCTTGAGTTGTTTTCAATAGTTTGTGTCTTTCTAGAAGCTTGTCCATTTCACCTAGATTATTTAATTTGTTGGTGTGCAGTTGTTCATAGTATTCCCTTATAAGCCTTTCTATTTCTGAATAGAAATTCCATTTCAGTAGTAATGTCTCCTCTTTTATTTCTAATTTAGTCATTTAAGTCCTCTGTCTATCTTTCTTTTTATGGGGGGGAATTAGCCTATTTAAAAGTTTGATAATTTTGTTGATATTTTCAAAGAATTAACTTGTGGTTTCACTGATTTTCAGTATTGTTTTTCTTATTCTCTATTTAATTTATTTCAGCTCTAATCTTTATTATATCCTTCCTCTGTTTGATTTGTGTTTAGTTTTCTCCACTTTTTCTAGTTTCTTAAGGTGGACACTTAGGTTCTTATTTGACATCTTTCTTTTTTTTTAAATATAGGTACTTACAGCTATAAATTTCCCTCTAAGCTGTGATTTCATGACATCCATAAGTTTTAGTATAATTTGCTTTCACTTGATTCATCTCAAAGTATTTTCTAATCTCCTTTGTGATTTCTTTTTTGACCCTTTGGTTATTTAAGAGTGTTTTGCTTTGTTTCCATATATTTGCACATTTATCAAATTTTCTTCCAGATGATTTTTGGAAAATGTGCAAGGGCAATTCCGTGAAAAAAAGTAGGTTTTTGAACAAATAATAATGTAATGATTGAGCATTCACATACAAAAATAAACCTCAGTCTAACCTTTGCATGTTGTAAAATATGTATTCAAATTTGATCATAAATCTAAATGTAAAATGTAAAACTATAAGCTTTTTAGAAGTAAACATAGCAGAGAGTTCTTAGACATGACATCAAAAGCATAATCTATTTTAAAAATGTAAACTGGAGTTCACCAAAAGTTAACACTTTTACTCTACATAAGGTACTATTAAAATAATGAAAAGGGAAGCTACAGACTTAGAGATAATATTTGTAAGTGACAGATCTGACATATATCCAGAGTATATAAAGGAATCCCTCAAACTCAACATTAAGAAACAACCCAGTTTTTTTTAACTGAGCAATACCAAGTGTGGGTGAGGATGCATTCATTGCTGGTGGGAATGTAAAGTGGTTCAGCCACAGTCTAGCAGGTTCATATAAATTTAAGTATTTACATTTACCATATGACCCAGCAATCCCACTCCTAAGTATTTTCCCTGGAGAAGTAAAAACTTAGGTTTACGCCTGTACACAAAATGTTATAGCAGCTCTTTTCTTAATCACCAAAAACTGGAAACAACCAAATATCCTTCAATGGATGAATGGATAAGCATTCTTACAATGGAATACTTCCCAGCAATAAAAAGGCCAGATTACAGATACATGCAACCACATTGATGAACCACAAAGGTATTAATCTGGGTGAAAGAAGCCAGTGCAAAAAAGTTACATACTGTGTGATTCTATTTATATGACATTCTAGAAAAATATGGGGCAAGAGCACAGACTAGGGGTTTCCTAGATTTAGGTGTGGGCAGAGATTCTGGCCACAGAAGGCAGCACAAAGGAATCTGGGGGGACGTGAAACTGTTCTGTATCCTGGAGGTGGTGGTTAAGCGAATCTACACATGTATTAACATGCACAGGACTGTACTCCAAGAAAAGAAAAGGTCATTTTGCTGTGTGTTAGTGTTAACAATATAAACCTGAAAAACAAATACTGGATGGTCTTAACAGAAGATGAAACGTGCAGAAGAAAAGGCAGTGAGCTTGAAGACCAGAAACTACCCTGAAGCACAGAGAGAAAAACAGCTGAGGGACATGAACACACTCACCTGTATGGCAATATCAAGGAGTGAAAGTTACCTCTAATTGGAATCCTCAGAGAGGGCGTGGGCAGATAAAATATATGAAGAAATAGTGATGGAAAATGTTCCCAATTTGATGAAAAATATAAACACACAAATCTAAAGCATGCAATGAAACCTAAGAAGAATCAATACGAAGAAAATCACAGCAAAGGTCATTTTATTCAAATCACTAAAAGGGTGTGATGAGAAAATCTTAAAATTGACCAGGAGTAAAAGACACATTATGTATGGAGAACAAAGTTAATAATGCACAGCAGAAACAATGCAGGGCAGAAGACAGTCAAATGA
>NW_021147181.1:0-2884 GCF_002837175.3 Physeter macrocephalus
TGATCTCTATTTTGTCTAGGAGTTTTTCAAATTTTCTACCATGATCATTTGTAAGTTTTATAATTACATAATAAAGGCATTACATCATACAATCTTTTGTTATCCATTGCAGTTTTAAAACTATTCCTTTCCTTGTCCTCAGCAGATATGTCATAGATTATTAGTACACAAGCAAAGACTTTAAACGTAACAGTACTTTATAGTGAGAAAAACTATACTGAGCTATCTCTATCCTAAGACAATGCACTAGAAAAGCACTAGGAATTCTTAAGCACTAGGAATACAGAGACGATCAAGGGGCAAGTTCCTTGCCTTCGAGTATACATAACCATTATAGCAAATGCTTAAATAGCACTTAGTATATAACTCACACAGCAGTCTTATTATACTCCTTTTTAATAGGTGAGCAGAGGAAGCCACAGGGAAGTCATAGGGTAAAGCCAGAATTTGAACCTAGGTAGACTAGTACACTCTCCATGGCTTTAATTACTATGTTAAAATATATATATATTATATATATATATTATATATATATATAACTCCAAGTATTCCAAAGTTACAAAACACTTATCTACCAAAACTCAAAAAGGAGCACACAAACTTGCATAAAAAATAAACAGGTAAAAGTTTATAAATAAACCACAATATAACCTGCTCCACATAATATACTGACTGCAGTGTCCTGGGACTCTCCCATCCTTAGGTAGCCAGAAATTACAACAAAATAATACTTTTCACTTTTGGAAGCCACACCATCTCTCATACCAACCAACCAATTACTTCCTTAGAGAGAATAGGAAATTAACCAGAATATCATTTAAAAAAATATATATATATATAGCATTACTGATGTAGAATCTTTGTTTAAAGACAATAACTTCAATAGCAGAGGGAACTTTACCATTGCAGGCTTCAGATAACCTCTATATTTCTCAGATTTCATGCTAAATCCTAAAATGCCATATTGTGTCTGCCTGGGTGATCATGGGGACATCATTGGAACTACCAGAGGACTGGCTGAAATACCAGTGTTCTGGCCAGCTTATAAATTAGAAATTATACAGAATCCAATTTTATTTTTTTGTTAAGTAATTCCTATGAGGCTTTTGGGATGTCAATGTAAAGTCCTTTGATGTGTAATCTTTATCCATTAGATAGGGAACAATGCCAATCCCCATCATAAATACTTTCACAATCTGACACTGAAAGTCCACTGTAGGGCATAGGACTTGCAAATAGGATATGAATCACACATATCCACTCATTCAGACAATCCACAAATATTCATTTTTAAGTCTACTATATGCCAAACATGTACCGGGCTCTAAGATGCTAAACCATGCTAAATGCTGAAACAGACATACTCAGTTCTGGCCCTCCTGGAACTAATTACCTACAGAAGCGCCTTCATTGTAAATGGTCAGGTCTCAGCCAATGCTATTATCATCAGCAGGTGACCAAATGATAGAGCTTGCTTTCTAAACAAGCTCCACACTCTTTGCTTTCAACATTTTTGCTTTCCTTCAAGGCACATAATCCAGTGGTCAATTTCTCCCAGTTAGTGAAGTTTGGGGAAAATTTTCCCAGTGAACAATTCCTCGTGGCCTCACTCTTTTCTCACACTCTCCTCTGTGCTCTTGAGCTAAAGAGACCTGGATTAAAGTCACTTGCTCTAACCTTATTATTTTAAAATACGGCTGCTCCTGCTTTGAGGATTTCCACTGGACCAACACAGTAGCAAAGCAGCACTGAATCAGAAGCAGGTAAATTTCAAAATGACAGCTCTAAAAATATCCACTCTTCTTTTGTTCTCCTTGTATCCCTTTGCTCTGAACACCTCTGCCCTGAGGCTCTGCCTTTACCCTTCTCTGATTACTGCTCCCAAAGGGTTTCCAAGAGCGGGAAGTATTTATGGTTTCATTTGCTCCCAAGTCCTTGGTGGAAAAGGATGCTTGTTTCCTGATTCTTACTAATTCCACACTCACATCGTTAACACAAAAATTATCATTTAAAAAAAATTTCCTCAGCTTCATATTTCTTCTGGGCCAACACTGAAAGAATATTTTCAAAGAAACAATATCCTCTCTCCTTTGCTTTTCTGAGTTTCACGTTTCTTACCTCCAGTCTCATTTTCAACCCTTATTACGGGATGCATCACAAAAATAGAAGAAAGTTCTTTGTGCTTTCCCTGTACCAGCCAATTATTCTAATTTGTTCTGCTTTTGTTTTTTTGTTTTTTAAAGAAGAAGTTGGGGATAGGAGTTTATTAATTTATTTATTTTTGCGTGTTGGGTCTTCGTTTCTGTGCGAGGGCTTTCTCTAGTTGTGGCAAGTGGGGGCCACTCTTCATCGCGGTGCGCGGGCCTCTCACTATCGCGGCCTCTCCCGCCGCGGAGCACAGGCCCCAGACGCGCAGGCTCAGCAGTTGTGGCTCACGGGCTCAGTTGCTCCGCAGCATGTGGGGTCCTCCCAGACCAGGGCTCGAACCCGTGTCCCCTCCATTAGCAGGCAGATTCTCAACCACTGCGCCACCAGGGAACTGTCTCTAACGAACAGAATGCGAAATCAACACAAAGCCTGATTATGTGACCTCTGCCAAGGGAAAGGTCTGAGAGTTGTCTATTTACTAATGAAGCTCAGTGTGTATTAAGGGTTGACTGAAGCAATCATCAGGAATTTTCATCCCTTAAATTAGTGTTTTCCACCAGATGCACATCTTTCATTTTGGATAATATAACTTTTAAGTTCAGATACAGCTGGACAAAAGAAAAGAAAAAAAGGTAACCAACACAACATTTTCAGTAATAACACAGTAACAGCTATCATCCTTCCCTGAGGAATTCAGCCTACTTTATGGACACAATTTAGTACAAACTCATAAGAA
>NW_021147181.1:4554-5441 GCF_002837175.3 Physeter macrocephalus
TCCATTGCATCAGAAGTCTTTCCCACTCTTCATTTCTTTTTAAACCCTTTCCTGTCTACTCTTGGCCAAAGCTTGAAGCCTAATTTAACATTTGGAAATAAAATAATGAAATAGTCATAACACAGCAATTCCAATGCCTACTGAAACGGAAGCTCTAAATAATTTTTCAGATAATTTAGGAAATTAAAAATATTTACATCATAGATGCAAAGACAGAAGTTACTTGTGTAATAAAATAAATGGCGAGACAAAAAGTTTCTGGTCAAGTAGATTTCTTTAAATATGAACACTAATCTGAGTTCTACCCCTGTGCTAAAACCCAGTGACAGGTTGCCTACAGCTTCTAAAGGGATAGTTCAGTGCATTCGGTCAAATTCATGCCATAAAATGTGGTATTCTTAGTAGTACTAGAAGATGTAGTGTGACTGTCTTCTTTGGGACATAGATGAAGACCCCAAGATAGACAATATCAAGGACAAATTATGTAGAATAAGATATTATCTCAGTCCTTGGAACATGTCATCCAGGATAGAACAAGAAGTAGATTTATTATCAAGTACATGAAGCCAGAGACAGTAAGCAATGAGTGGTAGTTGGTTAAAATAGACAGGTTTTAGAAGTAGAGGCACGGATGTAGAGAGCAAACTTAGGGTTACCAGGAGATTGTGGCGGGGAGGGTAAATCGGGGGATTGGGACTGAAATATACACACTACTATACATAAAATAGATAACTAATAAGAACCTGCTCTTCTTATTAGCACAGGGAACTCCACTCAATACTCTGTAATGGGCTATTTGGAAAAGACTCTTAAAAAAAATAAAAATGGATATATGTATATGTATAACTGATTCACTTTGCTGTACACCTGAAACTAACACAACACTG
>NW_021147181.1:9047-11448 GCF_002837175.3 Physeter macrocephalus
TCAGTGTTTCCTGAAACTCATATCCAAAGGCACTGGAAAGCCCAGATATCACCTACTGTTATGAAAACATAAAAAAAAAATAACAGAAGACTGGGAACTTCAGAAAGAAAAGGGGAACAATGGAATGGGTGAAAACAAATGGGGTAAATATAAGAGACTGTCATTAGCCTCATGAGTTTCTTAAATTCTATATGATGGTCAAAGCAAAAATTATGACACCATCTGATGTAGTTCTCAATGTAGATAAAGGAAATACTACAGAAAATCATACTTTAAAACTGGGGAGGGCTTCCCTGGTGGTGCAGTGGTTGGGAGTTCGCCTGCCGATGCAGGGGACATGGGTTCATGCCCCGGTCCAGGAAGATCCCACATGCCAAGGAGCGGCTGGGCCCGTGAGCCATGGCCGCTGAGCCTGCGTGTCTGGAGCCTGTGCTCCACAACGGGAGAGGCCACAAAATTGAGAGGCCCGCGTACCTCAAACAACAACAACATCAACAACAACAAAACAACTGGGGAATATTAAGAGACCTAAATGGAAGTAAAATTTTGAAACTTCACTTGAAGTAATAAAACACTGATTCCAGTAGGCTATGATAAATTACATATGTATAGTGTAATGCCAAAAGCAACCACTAAGAAAAGTATGCAAACAGCATACACAAATGATTATAAATAAATTAAATTAAAATGGACTTACTAAAAAATGTTTAAGTTGGGCTTCCCTGGTGACGCAGTGGTTGAGAGTCCGCCTGCCGATGCAGGAGACATGGGGTTCATGCACCGATCCGGGAGGATCCCACATGCCACAGAGCGGCTGGGCCCATGAGCCATGGCCGCTGAGCCTGCGCGTCCAGAGCCTGTGCTCCGCAGGGGGAAAGACCACAATAGTGAGAGGCCCTGCATACCGCAAAAAAAAAAAAAAAAGTTTAAGTCACCCACAAGACAGCAAAATAAGAGAAACACAGGATTGAGAAAGTAAGGTAAAAGACAAAACAAAAAATAAAATGGTAGACCTAATCTTTAACATAGCAATAATTACATTAATTGTAAATAATCTAAATAACAAAATCAAAGACAGAGATTGGAAGAGTAGATTAAAAAAATCACAAGCATGATCCAACTATATACTGTATATAAGAAGCTTACTTTAAACATCATGATATAGGTAGTTCAAAGTAAAAGGATGAAAATGATATATCATGTGAACGTTAATCAGAAAAAGCAGGAATGCCTATATTAATATCAATAAAGTAGATTTCAGAGCAAAGGAAATTATTAGGGGCAGAGGGTTATTACATAAAGATAACAGGAATAATCCACCTAGATGATCTAGTGATACTAAATGTGTGTGCACCAAACAACAGAACTTCAAAATACATGAAGCAAACACTGAAAAAGGTAAAAGGAGAAAATTTTAAATCCACAATTATTATTTGAGACTTCAACACAGCAATTTATAGAACTACCAGAGAGAAAAATCAGCAAGGATATGGAAGAACTGAAAACATCATCAATCAACAGGCTATAACTGACATTTAAAGAACACACTCAATAAGAACAGAATACATATTCAAGTGTCCATAGAACAGTCACTCATATATCATATACTGGGCGATAAAAAAAAATGAGAAGATTTAAAAGAATTAAAATCAGAGAGAGTATGTTCTCTAGCCATAATGGAATCAGACTAGAAATCAATAACAGAAAGACAACAGAAAAATCTTCAATCACGTGAAAACTAAACATCACAATTCCAAATAACTCATGGGTAAAAAAGACAACATCAAGGAAAAATTTTTAAATGCATAGAATAAAAGAAAATGGAGCTATAACAGATCAAAGTTTGTGGAATGAAGTGAAAGCAATGCTGAAAGGGGAGTTTATAGCACTAAATTGGGAAAGAAAATATTTCAAAGCAATAATCTAATTTTCTATATTAAAATGGTAAAAAAGGAAGGGGAAAAAACACTAAACAAGCAGAAAGAAGGAAATAATAAAGATGAAACAGAAATCCATGAAACTGAAACCAGCAAAATAGGGGGGGGAAATCAATGAAACAAAAGGCTGGTTCTTTGAAATAAACAGTCTATCAATAAAGATCTAGCAAGACTGATGAAGATAAAGAGAGATGGCACAAATCACAGAGAGCAGAAATGCAACCAGGGATACCATGACATATCCTGCAGGTTAATAAGGGACAAGTTATTATAAACAAGTCTACACTATAAATTCAAAAATGTAGATGAAATGGACCAATGCTTCTACACCCAAAACTACCAAAACTCAGCCAAGATGAAATAGATAATCTCAATTATCCTGTAACCATTAGAAACACTGATTCTTCATTTAAAAACTCCCAAAAGAAATATTCAGGCTTAGATGTTTCACTTTTACCCAAGAC
>NW_021147181.1:12138-13026 GCF_002837175.3 Physeter macrocephalus
AAAAGTTTATTTAAAAGATAAAAGGACTATTCCTACTATGTTGAATAGGAAGGAATATATCCTACTGAATGTTGAATAGTAATATATCCTATTATATTGATTAAGGAAAAGTAAAACTGTCTGTATCTGAAGATGAGATGATAATCTAAATGGAGAAAATACCAAGGAAAACACAAAAAGCTTGAGAAATAATATTAGTTTGTAAATGTTTGAGTACAAAATCAACATAGTTTTATCAAATTATATATTAATAACAAATATATAGAAGCTTAAATAAAAATATGTGATGTCATTTACAACTGACCTAAATAAATACTTAAATATAAACCCAATAAGACATTTATAGGACCTCTATACTGAAAATTACAAAATGCTGATGAAGAAAAATTTAAAAGTCCCAAACAAATAGGGAGACATACCTTGTTCATGGATTAGAAAACACAACATAATAAAGATGTCAATTCTCCCCAAGTTAAAGGCTTAACACAATTACTCTTAAAATGCCCTCAAGTTTTTTGTGGATATAGACAAGCTTATTCTAAGATTTATATAGTAAGAAGAGGCTGAAGAATAGCTAAAACAATTTGTAAAGGAAGATTAAAATGGGAGGAATTAATCTACCCAATTTCAAGATTTTTCAGTAATGATGGAGGGTAGATACATGGAATGGAATAGAGATCAATGGAATGGAATAGAGAACCCAGAAATAGACTGACATAAATACATTTAACTTGTTTTTGACAGCAGTGCAAAAGCTATCAAGAAAGGATAGACTTTTCAAAAAATGGTACTGAAACAGTTGGACATCCCTTGACAAAAACAAACAAACAAAAAATGAACCTTAACCTAAACCTCCACACCTTACACAAAAATTAAATCAAAGTGGAT
>NW_021147181.1:14927-15522 GCF_002837175.3 Physeter macrocephalus
GCTGATTCCATAGGGCTGGGACAGGGCCCTAAAACTTGAATATCTAACACATTATCAGGGGACGCTGGTAAAGCTGGTCAGGTTGTTACCGAATGCAGGTTCGTGTGTCTGAAGCACAGTGAGGCCAAACAAACCTAAAGGTTGGAGTGTGGAGCAGAGAAAGGTTTATTGCAGGATCGAGCAAGGAGAGGGGTTGGCCCGTGTTCCAAAAAACCCTGAAATCTCCAAAGGATTTCAGCAAAGCATTTTTAAAGGCCAGGTGAGGGAGGGACGTCCCAGGGAATGTGATTACCTCGTGCACAATCCTCTGATTGGTTGATGTTGAGGCCACAGGGCAGGTAACATTATCCATCCTTAGGTGCCAGAAGGTCTGGGGGCTACTTGCTCATGATCATCAAGGAGTTAATTTCTTCCACTTGGTGGTGGTTTTTAGCATCTGAAAACTCAAGAAATATCATAGTATCAAGAGATACTATTATCTGAGTACTTCAGAGAGGAACTACAGCAGAGGATATGGGGGATGGGTCTGTCCTAGGAAGGCCCCATAGGGTACTGCTTGGTTACAAGGTGACCATACTTTGAGAACCACTGCTCT
>NW_021147181.1:16305-18759 GCF_002837175.3 Physeter macrocephalus
GGATCTGCGCGCCCTGGGTTCTGCCCGCGCGGACTCCCACCTCTGTGACTTCCTGGAGAGCCGCTTCCCGGAGGAGCAGGTGAAACTCATCAAGAAGATGGGCGACCACCTGACCAAGCTCCGCAGGCTGGCTGGTCCGCAGGCTGCGCTGGGCGAGTATCTCTTTGAAAGGCTCACCCTCTAGCACAAACAGGAGTCTCTGAAGTCCAGCGGCCTCTGAGGAGCCCCTCTGGCAGCCCCAGAGATTTTGTTTTTGTTTTTTGTGGTACACGGGCCTCTCACTGTTGTGGCCTCTTCCATTGCGGAGCGCAGGCTCAGCCGCCATGGCTCACGGGCCCAGCCGCTCCGCGGCATGTGGGATCTTCCCGGACCGGGGCAGGAACCCGTGTCCCCTGCATCGGCAAGCGGATTCTCAACCACTGCGCCACCAGAAAGCCCCGCGCCAGAGATTTTGATTCAGTAGGTCTAGGGAGGAGCCTGGGCACGGGGAGGTCTCAGAGTTCCCCAGGTGATTCTAATGTGCAGCAACTTTGTGAACCACCTCTTGGCTTCAATCCAGCTAGTGATCAGATATTAAATCTAAGACACATGGGCTAGTGCGTGAGCTCTGTTGCTAGGTGTATTCCATTTTCTTCCTCCTGGAAGATTCGTGCCAGGGAAAATGATTGATAGTTGTGTTACTTCTCTGAAATGGATTGAAATTTCCAATTAGCATGAACAGGGGAGGGTGAATGGGTGAATGCAATAAGGTGTATCATTTACGTATTGCCCTATGTGTATGGCTAGAAGCTTTTGCAACTGAAGTCTGCCCTACTTTTCATGCTAACGGTAATGCTTGTCCTCCTAATGCAGCTGTAAACTTTATGAGCCCATAGGTAGACAGCATCACAAAATATTTACCCCTCCCCCTGGTCCACTCTCAAGCTTCACTCCCCTTCCCCAATACACAAATGTACATCAATGTGCTTGAGACCAATATCAACATATTGACCTTCAATTCTTCTACTTCGCAGCTTCCCTCTTATCAGGAGATGTCAGCATTTAGTGCAAGGACAAATGCTTACCTCTTGGTGAGTAATGTCTCCAAGAGACAAATAGCCCTTGGGGAGGGGGAAAAATTCTTTCAAAAAGTTGATGCCCACAGGAGGCATTTTCAGTCATCTCAGCTTAGAGGTCACATATCCAATATAAAAAAGGTTAAAAAAAAGAAGAAGAAGAAAGCAAGGAAGAAAAGAAGGAAACAATTTTCTTATCTCATAGTAAAAAGGCAGTTTTCCTTATCTACAATGTACAATTTGGGGTTTGCCAACATAAGTATTTTCTCTGAAATAAGTTGCAGCATTTTGCCTTTTCAATATATAGTTATACAATATATTGTTAACACAATGTAGTTAATATAATCAATATAGTCAATACAACTATAACGCACATGATATGATGCCAATTTGGTGATTTTCTTCATCCATGTAATTCTGAAATTTGACAGTATAGTTTTCATATTCTAATGAGCTGAGTATTACCTTTGCAAGGATAGAAAAATCAAATAAATTCATAATATTCTTGTGTGGTTTGTCCCTGGGGTGGATTACCATAATGGGGGGATATTTGAGCCTTTCCCCAAGTCATTAAAAAACCTCCAGCGAGCAGCCCCTTGTCCTCTCCAGGGAGTGGGGGAAAGGATCTTTAATCATAATAATCCTGGGAGGAGAAATCTCAGAAATAAGACATCTGCTTCTGTGCCTTGTTGTTTTGCAGAATAGCAATGATTGCTTTAGCAGCTTCTATTGCCGTATGTGTACAATAAGTAAATGAACATAAAATTGAATGAACGCATAAAAGAAGGATAAACCCACCCAGCTTAACAAATCCACTCTCTCACCTGCTGTGCCCTGAAACATGAAAGAATCACGGGATCATAAGGATTAATAAAATAACAGTCTCTGTTAACAATATTGACAGGAGGTATAAGGATAATTGGTCTGATGTGGGACCAACAGCTTAAATGCTTAATTCTTTTTTTCTAAGGGCAAATCATTCACTTATTGTTTCAAGATTGCAAGACAACATCTGAATTTCGGTAGCACAATTTAAATGTTTTACTTTTTTGATAAAGCAGAGTATAATAGAAAAAACAATTAGTTTCCAGTAATATCTATATCTCTATTCAGAATTAAGTCTTCCACAGACATGTTACCTGGAAACAAAACCCTGTTACAATAAGCAAAGCTTCAACCAGAGCGGCTACTTTTCGGGCCATGGGAAAGGTTCATCCCTATAGGAGGATGATGTGCTATGTAAAATGGCTGCAAGGTCACAGCCTTGAGGGCGTTGGAAGTCTACTATCCTATTCCACATTAAGTAGTTTGGTGAACTTCAAATGTCCGTTCATCTGCAACCAAGCTGGCAACCTTTAACTGATATTTCAAGCAGGTAAAAAATAAATTAAAAGAAATC
>NW_021147181.1:19338-19567 GCF_002837175.3 Physeter macrocephalus
AATTTGTACTCCAAACCAAGTAGCAGTGCAGTTCGCTACTACTGAGGCTGAATCCATAAAGACTTCAAGACCACGTCCAGAAGACAAGTTATTATATATAATACCCTAGAAGTTCTGAAACATAATTATATACATAGCTGGTCCTTCAGAGCATTTTACCTGTAACATTTTTTTTGATGACAGTTATTTAATGTACTGGAGATAACTGTGACTTACTGATCAAATAATT
>NW_021147183.1:0-10711 GCF_002837175.3 Physeter macrocephalus
GCTTTGCAGTCTAATCTGAAGTCAAGGTGTGTGGTGCCTCCAGCTCTGTCCTTTCTCAAGATTGTTTGGTTATTTTGGGTCTTTGTGTTTCTATACAAATTTTAAAATTACTTTTTCAAGTTCTGTGAAAATGCTTTGGTATTCTGATAGGGATTGCATTAAATCTGTAGGTTGTCTTTGGTAGTATGGTTATTTTAACAGTATTAATTCTTCCAGTCCAAGAACATGGTATATCTCTCCATCTGTTGGTATCATCTTTAATTTCTTTCATCAGTGTCTTATAGTTTTCTGATTTTATTAGTATTTTCTTTCATCCTTCCTATTAGCTGTGTACATGGTTGATTTACTACCATTGTTGAATATTTGCCTTATCCAATGAGGTTTTTCCTTTAGTAAGTTCCTTTCCTAGTTTTGATGTTTCAGTCGTGGCCTTTTCTTTTTCACTTAGAAAAGCCCCTTTAAGATTTCTCATCCAGCTGGTTTGACGATGCTGAGCTCTTTTAGTTTTGCTTCTCTGTAAAACTTTAGATCTCACCATCAAATCTGAAGGAGAGCCTTGCTGGGTAGAGTATTTTTGGTTATAGGCTTTTCCCTTTCATGACTTTAAATATACCATGCCACTCCCTTCTGGCATGCAGAGGCTATCCTGCAAAGTCAGCTGATAACTTTATGCAAGTTCCCATGTTTGTAACTTGTTGCTTTTCCTTTGCTCCTTTTAATAGTGTCTTTTCATCTTTATTTTTTTGCCGTTTTAATCACAGTGAGTCTTGGTGTGGTCCTCTTTGGGTTGATCCTGCTTTGGCCTTACTGTGTTTACTGGACTTGGATGTCTGTTTTCTTTCCCAGGTTATTGAAGTTTTCAGCTCTTATGTCTTCAGGTATGTTCTACATTGCTTTCTCTTACCTTTTTGCTTCTGGGACCAGTATAATGCAAATATTAGTACACTTGATGTTGTTTCACACGTCTGTTCAACTTTCCTGTTTTCATTTTATCCTATTGTTTGTCCGTTCATCTTCAGTGATTGCCAGTACTCTGTCCTTCAGTTTTCTGATTCATTCCTCTGTATCATTGAGTCTACAGTAGTTTCCTTTTAGTGTATTTTTCATTTCAGTTATTGTATTCCTCATCTCTGTTTTGTTGTTCTTTAATGGTCTAACTCTTTTTAAAAAAATTCTAACTTCTTACTCTGGTTGTCCATTCTTCTCCTGAGTTCTTTGATCATCTTTGCAGTCATTACCTTGAACTCTTTGTTGTGGAGATTGGCTATCTCCACTTCACTTAGATCTTCTTCTGAGTTCTTATCTTGTTCCTTCATTTGGATCGTGTTTCTGTATCACCTCATTTTTCTTAACTTGCTGTTTTTATTGCTCTGTATGTAGTAGGTTTGTTACATTTCCTGACCTTGGAGAAGTGGCCTTTTGTAGGAGAGGTCCTCTGTGTCCCAGCAGCCCACTGTGCCCTGGTCACTAGAACTATATGTACTAGGTGTACCCCCTATAGGGGCTGCTTGGGCTCTTCTGTTGTGGTGGGCTGACTACTGTGGGTGGTCTGGTAGGCTTGGCTGCCCCCAGAGTGCTTGTTTGCCAGACTCTGCCTTGTATGGAGGCTGTCTGTGCTGCTTGGCGAGGCTAAATCATAAGGCAGCTCGCTGAAATCTCTGGGAGACACCAAATCTAGTGCTGGTTCACTTATGGGTAGAATTGCAGTGCAGGTGATACCGGGGCTAGTGCCCAGTCACTGGTCCTGGGGCTATGCTGGCTACTGGGAGGAAGACACAGGTCCTGAGTTCTGGCTGCAGGCCCCAGGAGTCGCAGAGTTGGTGTTGGATCACTGTCCCTGACACCGGTCTCTGCAGGGTCTGGGGTATCCCTGATCTTGTGTTGGCATTCTGACGGGCAGGGTCAGGAATCCCAGCTGAGCCCATGGCTGCTTCTGGCCTGTAAGGGAGTGTTCTGGTCACACAGGCTGCTGGGCTGTGGTATTCCTGGAGCTGGTGTGTGCCTGTTGGTGTATGAGGCTGATCCCAAGGCTAGAGCATGTTTGCGGTTGTGTAGGTCAAAGCTCCATCCAGTCCCTGTGTAGTAATCACCTGCCAACGGTGAGGCTGACTCCAAGGCCAGAGCAGGCTCACTTGTCAGAGGGGCCAGGGACTCTGGGGCTGGTGCCTGTCCACTGAGGTGTGGAGGCTGGTCCTGGGGCTTTTGGTGGCTGGGCCCATGTCCAGGGGCAGCTGTGCACTGAGGTTCTGTAGGCAGCCTGTTGGCTGGTGGATGTGGCTGTGCCCCTGCTCAGTTAGTTGCTTGGCCTGCAGCCCCCTAGTGTTTGTGTGTATAGTGTGGTGGAAATGGGTAGGGCTATGTCCCGAGGCTAAAAAGATAGAGGGAGGATTCTGGAATTTTGCTTGCTGGTACCAGTGGCCACGAGGTAGCAGGGGCTTCCCCAAATGGCTGCTACCAGTGTCCATGTCCCTGAGGCTGTGCTGTAGTTTCCTCTTGCGTCTCTGGATGACTCTCCAAGATCAGGAGGTAGGTGTGACCAGGATCCTTTCAAATGACTGCTTCTGTTCTGATTCTCGGATCATGTGGGATTTTGTGAGCATCTTTTGAGAGTGGAATCTCTATTTCCCACAACCCTCTGGCTCTCTGGAAAATAAGCACTCCTGGTATTCAAAGCCCAACTTTCTAGGAACTCTTCTTCCCAGCACAGAATCCCTGGGCTTGGGAGCCTGATGTTGGGTTCATACCCCTTGCTACCTGGGAGCCCCTCAGAAATTGTAATAATTCTCCCATGTGTGGGCCACCCCCCTGTTGGTGTGGATTTTGACGCTATTGAGATGTTGCCCGTCCTTCCTTCCTTGCCGAGGGGCCTTCCATATGTCTTTAGCTGTAAAAGAGCTTTCATGGTGGGTCCCGCCTTTTTCATCAGTTGCTGTTCTGCAAACAGTTGTGACTTTGGTGTGCGCATGAGAGGCATCCAGCTCTGGGTCTCTGAACGCTACCATCTTGGACAATCTCTCCACTTCATTCTTAAATTATATTATTTAATTTTTGTTAGTATCTTGTTTGATTAGCGACAGTTTGAAATTTATTATCACTCATGTTTACTTCGCCTGTTTTACAAAATTGAATAGTGCATTCATTCATTTTGAAATGAAGGTAGTGACCTGTGAATTTCCATACCTCAAAAATCAAGGATAGGACAAAAGCCTTTTCTACTTGTGTTACCCTCAAACTCTGCACCCCTGCCCAGCCTGGGGATTAACCTCTTGCACCCATGCTCACCTTCTGTTTTTGGACCGTAAACCATCACTGCATCTGTATGTGTGTTGACAAAGTGAACTCTAGTCTTTCCAGTTTTTCTGTTTTGTTTTTTGGGTTACGGAGCTGTCCTACTATGAATGTACATTTACTGGTCTGCTGAAGTTCATATATAAACCTGTCAAACACGTTAGCACAAGTGGAATTGCTTGTATATACACTTTGCTAAATTTTAGAGACAATGTTAGAACAGAAGTAAATTGTATTTCAAATGCCACAGTATTCTCACACCATGAAGACCCTTCCCTTTTTAATATATTTGTGTGTAGTTTATCTTTATACCCATACTATATTTCCCAGAGATGGGTAAGTGTTATGTTTCTTGCCAGCACATTTACCGTATTGTTCAAAGTCAGGAGTTTAGTGGTTTTAGCATGAACATATTTCCATGAACTCGCAAATACAAGATCTTCTCTCACACTGTCTTTTACTCCCTGCTGTTTTATATTGCCCTCCTAATTCTCAGTCCTGGTCTTTCTTTATGTTCTTCATCAACCTGGATATGTTATACTATTTTCTCCTTTATTCAAGATGAATAGAATACAATAGAACACCTAGAAATAAACCCTGATATATGTCCAAATGATTTTGGACAAGTTGCCAAGACTTTTCAAAGTAGAAAGGATAGTATTTTCAACCAATGGTGCTGAGAAGTCTTGTTGTCAACGTGCAAAAGAAGGAAGATGGACCCTTACCTAACATCATATGCAAAAATTAATGAAAACGTATCAAGAAACTAAATATAAGACGTAATAAAATAAAAAGTCTTAGAAGAAGACATGAGACAAGAGCTTCTTGACATTGGATTTGGCCGTGTTTTCCTCAGTATGAAATGAAGGAACAACAAAGGTACAGCTAACAAAAAAATAAACAATTTGCAGTACATAATTAAAAAATAATGTGTATGGAAGAAATGTAAACAGAATAAAATGGCAACCCACAGATGGGAGAAAATATTTGAAAGCCATCTATCTGACAAGATATTTCTCTTCAGAATATACCAAGAACTTCTAGAACTCAAGAAAAAGCAAACACCCTGATTCAAAAATGGATAAAAGCCTTGAATAGATGGTTCTTCAAAAAGATGTACAAATGACTAAACACTTGAACAGATGCTCCATATCACTAAATGCATGTTTCTATATTTGTGTGCATGCATATGCACACAAGCACACACACACACATACATAAGCAGAAAACAAGTATTGGTGAGGAAGTGAGGGAGTAGGAAGCATTGTGCTATGTCAGTGGGAATGTAGAATGATACAGCTGCTTTGCAAAAGAGTAGGGCAGTTTTTCAGATATTGAGAAATAGAATTGCTACATGATCCAGGAATCTTACTATGAGGTATAGCCAAAGGAATTGAAATCAGGGTCTTAAATATTTGTACTCCAGTGTTTAGAGCAGTAATAATCAGAGTAGCTAAAATATGAAAGCAACCTAAGTGTTCATCCACTAGTTCCTGGATAAGCAAAGTGTGGTATACCCATATAATACAATATTATTCAGTGTTAAGAAGGAAAAGATCTAGGAATGTGCTGCAACATGGATGAATCTTGAAGAAATTTAGCTTCCTAAAATGCCATTTTTGTGACTTTTAGTGAGTCATAAAGATACAAGTACTTATTTCAATTATATGGGGTACTTAGTGTAGTCAAAACCATAGAAATTGGGAGGGTAATGATGCTTTTCAGGTGGTTATGGAACAAAAAGGAAAGTTATGTTTAAACGATATAGAGTTACAGTTTTAAAACGTAGAAAAGAATTAGAAAGATAAATCGCGATGTTGATCGTCCAATAATATGAATGTATTTAATATTACTGAACGGTGCACTTTATAATAATTAACATGTTATATTTTATGTTATTTGATTTTACCAACATACAAAATTGGGAAAAAATGTAATATGAGGAAAGGGAGTGGACCTGGGTTAGAGCAGAGAGTAATCAGAAGGGTGAGACACTGCATATGTCGAAGAAGAAGAGCTGAGAGTCTTCATTGGTCAGAAGAGACTTTATAAAAAAGAAAACAATTACTCTGAGGGTGTATTAAATAGATATCTGTGGGTGTACTGTTATCTCCCATGGGTTATCTTAAAGAGTCTTTAATAAAGTCCATAAGGCTTTCTGAGGCTTTTTAAAAAACTGGATAACCTAGGAGATAATTAGAGGATGGGACTTAAGTGTATGTCTAGGTTGACAGATTTTGCAGGGAACACGAACCTGAGAACAGTGGAGGTCCTGAGAGTGTAAGTACATGGAAATTAGAAAAAAAATAATAAAGGGAATTAGGAAAACTTTGGACTTCGAAGGTCATGTATTACTGAGTCAGACCTGAGGTTTCTAAGGAGTTATATACACAGTTGCTATTTGGATTACTTGTTGATAAAGATCAGTGGAAAAACTAGAGTCGTTTCCAAGTGTAGGTAAGATATATTGAGAGAATGGAGGTGGAAAGCAGGGAGGCCCAGAGAAAAGTGGGAAGGTCATATTGGGCTAAGGTGGTGGTAATATCCAGCAGAACAGATGGTAGGGGAGAGTATGGATTCATCTTTCTTCTTTCGGTTCCCCACCTCATCCTTAATAATTCTTTGGGAATATTTCATTCCTCTGTGATGCAGGTACAGAATTCGAGTGAGGAGACTACACCCTCAGTGTCCAGCTGTCTGAGTCCTCAGTGTGCTTCAAATGATGGAGAACTATTTCTTCTTTATGAGAAGAGTTAGTACCTCATAGCTAAGCTTAAGCTGGAGCTTATGCAATATTGATTCCATTTCATATATACTGTTGGCATAGAGGTTCCTCCTCTTCTTTTCTTGACCATTATGAAATTAATCTATATTTCTCAATATTTGGGTACATCAGATAAATACATTAAGTAAAGGAATCTTATATATTGCTCCGTGCATAGTTTGCTCTTTCTTGTTTCTCCTTTACCTTTACTAAATTAGCACAGGGAGAGACCTTGAATTGTTCTTATCAGGAGAGATTAAGACATCATATTTCTAGAGAGGTTGGTTGGACAGAGCAGCAGTCCCAGTGAGAATCAAAGCTTCTGTTACTACTTGGAAGTGTACCTGTATAGAGTAGAGGGCTCCAGGAACTATCCTAGACTATCCCAAAATCCCTGCGGGAGATCATTAAGAGAGGCAGGATCTGCTACCAGGTCAGGGTACTATGACATGTTTGTCAGTCATCTGATGTGAGATTCTCAGAGCCAATCCCATATGGTAGGGCTGAGTGCAGAGTGATGAAGAACCTGTGAAAGCCTTTGAATGCATGTTAAAGATGAAGCTCTGATTTAGGGTAGAATTTTCTTACCTGACTGAATGTCACCCTTCTGCGGGGATGAGATTCTGTGCTTTTCTTCTCTTGATGACCACTGACTGCAAATCATTAGAAGCTCATGTCTAGAAAGCATTCTTTATTTAATTTCTTAGAGAAGAAAACATAGAAAACATTTTTAACCACTTTCAAATTGAGGATCAAGGGGAATGACATCAGTGAAAATGTCAGAGTAGGGAGCGCTGGCTTGTGTCCATTGCCACAAACACTGACATACGTGGTAAAACCTGTCAGAATGATCTTATCAGCACATGTAAGTTTTCTTTTCTTTTCGCCCTGTAGATTTATCTTTCATTGAAACTGAACTTACTACAGGATGTGGAGAATAAACAAGGAAGTAGAAACTGTATCTCCTGATGAGAGAATCAGTAAGTCACATTAGCTGTTCTGAGCTATGTCTTAGTCACCGTGACTGTAATTAAAACAAACAAAAAACAAAACACTTTGTTTTTGGTAAGTCAGTTCTGACATTTCTTCGTTAAAGACAAGGTAACAGATACAGACTTAGGTCTACCAGAATTGAGCAAAATTTTGATTGTACCTGTGCTGAATATATGAGCATGACCTGCTATAAATCTTCATTATACTCATTGCCACAACTGACAAATTCCCTTTTCCCACTCCTGATATGTTGCATGTAAGGAATGCATAGGTCACTAACCCCAGCTGGTCACAGGTAAACTCTGCCACATGGATTACTGATAATACAATTGTAAATGCATTAATGTGTGATTAATATGTAGATTTTTATGTAAATGCAATTTTAGCAATTCTTTGTGGAGAGCTTCAGAATCTAGGTATTAAAAAAAAAGGAGTTCTTGAAACTCTCAGGGAATTATGGAGAAGTCTTTGTGTCTATAAATATCAATGTGAAATAATGCATATTCTCAGAAATAAACTAGCCATAAAATTGTAGGAAAAAACTTCATGAAATGAAAGAGCATGTGATGGCCATACAAGAAAAATAATATTCTCAGAGAATAATGAACAGTGTGGAGTTCAGCAGAAGGGTAATACAGATTCAGAGAGTAAATCTTTGGAGAGCCTAATTATGAGTTCCTCATATTTCATCTTTGGAGAGACAGTAGTCATTTGAAATATGATGTTATAAGATGACGTTAACATACTTAAATACTTTCGTTTAGAAATGACCACCTAGAACCAGAATAAATGAAAGAGATCACAAAATTATGTTTTTGTTGATTTTTAAAGACCTCAGGTGAGTGGTGATAATTTAAAAATACATGATGTCTTTCACTGCAAAGTAAAGAAACTGTTACAGTGGAGGATTACTGGACTGAATGTCAATATTATGACATAGTATGAGTGTGTTTCATGTTTGGTAATTGCAATCATTGTTGCTTTTGTTGTGGTCATCCATTTATAATGCTTGGTGTCATTTGATTTATCTGTTGTAGAAATAAAATACAGTCTGTGTGTGTACAAAAAACATACGTGATGTCTTGATAAAGTATGGAATTTGAGATCTGGAAAAAGCATTTATTTTCTGTAATGCTAGGATGCTAATTGGACATATTTGCAAGAAAGGGATTTCAGGATGCAAATCTCGTGTCTCTAAGGTGGGAAGTCAGTTCATTGCGGAACATTCTATTAAACTTGTGTGAGTGGAGAAATAATTCTTTGCAAGGAAGAGGTCTCGAATCCCTTTTTAATAGTTAGTGGTTTATAGTGTACCGAATGAGGAAAATGGCTATTTCTGAACTTTTGAAAAAAATAATATAGTTTTTCTGCATTTATATTAAGAAGCTGATGTAGCATATCAAAAATTCTTTATTTTGAAAAACAATGTAATTAATTTGACATAATTTATATATTGAACCTGTGGTATGCCCACACAATAAAACTTAATTTAAAAACTGTTTTGCATTTAAAAATATTTTCAAGTGTAGTTGATTTACAATGTTGTGGTTTTTCTTAATACATGTTTTTAAGCCTTCTTCCACCCTCCCTATCCCACCCCTCTGGGGGTCGTAAAGCACCGAGCTGATCTCCCTGTGCTATGTGGCAGCTTACCACTAGCAAAGGGGAAGCAAGCTGTTCATAATAGGTCTTTTTAATAGTGAAGAAAGTGTTCATAAAAATGGATGTAGAGCTATAATATCAAAGAAACACAGGGTCCCTGGGAGCACAGCTTTGAATGACCCTGAAATGCATCTCTTTCAATGTCTCACCCCATGTTTCCATCTCCAAGGACCCATGGCAGACCACGATCACTGTGTTTGTACTTGTAAACTCCACTGTGGCTCTTAGTACCTTGAAAGGCTCATTTGATCCTTAGAAACTTCTTCCCATAAATGAGTCAAAAATGTCCCTTTCCGTTTACTCCTTGGACTGCAATTTTGCCACCAGATCCTCTTGGGACAAATCTAAACTTCCATACAAATGGCAGCATGCACGTGTTTAAAAGCAAACAGAGGGCTTTACAGTCACCGTAATTTCATTCCTTATAATAATTTCCAAATAAAGGCAAGTAAGAGATTTACAGACAGAGCCATAGTAGTTCTGGAAAGCAAACCAATAGGCGGTGATCTCATGGTGTGAGACTAGATACAATATTAAAATTAAGCTGTGTGCTTTAATAACTTTACATTGGTATCTCTGTCTGATGTTGAATTTTAAAAAATGCTTTTATTTGGTAATTTCTGTGCCATTTAACTTTTTAAGCAGGGACATAATGGTGACATTCTAGTTCTCATGGAAATCTGGTTTTAAGGGGAGATAAGTAAAATCAAGAAAACAGATATGGTAATAGAAGTGAGCAGGGATGCTAGGGTTACGGGGGAGCTAGTATAAATAGGGACGATCTCTGGGGTGATGTGCTCAAGTTGTAGCCTGTCGAGAAGAAGCCATCCCCAAATAACCTGGGAGCACAGAACTGTCCTCAGAGGGAACAGCTGTTGCAGAGGTCCTGAGGGAGAGTTGAGCAAGTGACTCAAAATCACACAAACCCACAAAGACACGCACACTACTGTAATGTGTGTGGGATATGAATAGGTCAGGATTGGAGGAACTGGTAGGAGGAAAATGCGGAGTTACAAGTGAAGATCAGAGCACATATTTCTAGAAAACTCTCCTGGATCCCTCATCTGATACAGAAACAATACCCCAGAAAGGGTGAGTAAATCATGTGAGGACACAAATCTAAGCAGTGGATCATTCATAAGATGATTTCACTCATGGTAATTTCTCCCACTCGATTGTGAGCAGCAAAGAAAGAGGAACCAAGTCTGGTTTTGGCTTTACTATGTATCTTCAGGTATTAGCTCAGAGTCTTGGTTAGTAGGGTTCAACATGTATTTTTTAAGTAAGTGAATGGATGAATAAATAATGCCTATTTAAAATTTTAGTTTTAAAAGTATTTGACAACTACCAATCTGTTCTTTGTTTCTCTGAACTTGGCATTCTCAGATTACACATAGTGGGATTATGGTACTTGTGTGTTTCTGTCTGATTTATTTCACTTAGCCTGATGCCCTCAGGACTCACCCATGTTGCAGATGAAGGGATTTCCTTCTTTTGTATGGCTGAGTACAGATGGGTAATTGCCAGAGATGGGGGTTGGGGGGTGGGAGAAACAGCTGAAAGTGGTCCCAAAGTACAAACTTCCAGTTGTAACATAAATAAGTTCTGATTTATAATTTTGTGTTAATTTCTTGACAGCAAAGTGACTCAGTTATACATATATATATACTTTTTCATATTTTCCATTATGGTTTGCAACAGAAAATTGAATATAGTTCCATGTGCTATACAGTAGGCCTTGTTGTTTATCCATCCTATGTACACTAGTTTGTATCTGCTAATCCCAAACTCCCAATCCATCCCTCCCCACCTCCTCTCCCCCGTGGCAACCACAAGTCTGTTCACTATATCTGTGAGCCTGTTTTTGGTTTGTAGATATGCTCATTTGTGTCCTGTTTTCGATTACACATATAAGTGATATTATATGCTATTTGTCTTTCTTTTTCTGACTTACTTCACTTAGTACAATTATCTCTAGGTCCATCCATGTTGCTGCAAATGTCA